>NW_003805517.1:32215-60172 GCF_000255335.2 Galendromus occidentalis | reverse complement strand
CGCGGATGAGAAATCGCTCCGAGCCGGCCCTCGCTATGGTATCCAGCCAGTCGGCTCTAGCTTCGGAGGTAGGTATCGGGAGAGGGGCAGCGCGGGCTCAGATCCGTTACGTACCTGCCGGAACACCGCCCGTCGTGCAAACGTGCATAGCCGCAACGACGCCGCTCGCGCGGGAGGCGGTGTGGGTTCGATCCCTGCTGCCGGAAAAATATGCAGGTACTCGGCCTTGATCCTCCTGGGTACATTTGCTCTATGGATCCGTCCTCGGAAGCAATGTGAATAACAGTACCCGGGACGTTAAACCTTGGCTGTGTGGAACAGCCCGAAAAAGTGGAACACCGCCCGGGGCCAAGGCTCGCTTCTCCGGTCCGTTCGCCTGACGTTCACAGCTACAGATCCTTGTTGCTGCCGTTGACGCTCTCGTTGCTGATACTGCGACGACGACTGTTGTGTGTTTAGTTTTCTGCAACAACTGCTGCGGAGAGCAACGTGCATCGAAGTTTATGGCTCTGCCGAACTCTACTCGAGTATCCCGAAATCCAGGATTGTCTTCCCCGCCGAAGCGCTCGGCGAACCTGCTCACTTGTCCAGAGGCACTACGAAGACGACTCGACGTGGAAGAGTCCTACGTGAAATAAGAAGCGTACGCAGCTCAGAACTCGAGAATATAAAAAGCGGAATCGCTTCGAGGGGATTCCCCCTCCCGGGAAACGGAAGAGTGAAAGCTCTCTGTGGATCCGTGCACACGTATATCTCTATACAAGTGTGTATGTATGTATGTATGTATGTATGTATGTATGTATGTATGTATGTATGTATGTATGTATGTATGTATGTATGTATGTATGTATGTATGTATGTATGTATGTATGTATGTATGTATGTATGTATGTATGTATGTATGTATGTATGTATGTATGTATGTATGTATGTATGTATGTATGTATGTATGTATGTATGTATGTATGAATGTATGTATGTATGTATGTATGAATGTATGTATGTCTCCGTGCCAACATCGCGATTCGTTTGAAAACGATCATGGAACAATATAGAGATACGACGCACGCAGATCTGTCAAGGGGATCTTTCAATGTGACCGATGTTTCAATGATATTTGACTTTCTGATGGTCGTGACGCTGAGTGAGCATCGAGTTCGTTCCGATACTTCGTTTTGATGACCTTTAACGAAGAGACTGATTCCTCGCATGAGTAAGTTGCCGAGAACTGCGTGGGCGAAGGAAGTGCTCGTCCGCTGAGTTCGCGGTAGATACATTCCAGCGTTCATCGCCGAAGAGTAGAAGCTTAGGGCTCGGACCGCGCTGCAAGAGGATGTGTGACGAGTGACGACGCTCCCTTGTAATTTTCGTACCCTGAATGGTCCAGAGTCTGAACCTAGAAATCTTCCGCTGCCCACCCAGGAAAAAGCTAGGACTCACCAAGCAGCCGGGGAACCTACGCTGTAAACATCCGAATGTAGGCGCAGGTTTCCGGTGGTCAAGATAGACGGGCCTGCCCTCCGATTGAAATATCTGCGGCCTTCAGGAAAGAGAGTGATAATCTCATGTCTGCAAGCGGTCAACATGATATGTCCATCTCATTCATGATCGGCGCCCTTCCGAAAGGTGCTGCATCTCCACCATGAGACGTCAAAACGTACCGTGCTGCAACCCCCCGAGAATCGATGCTGTCGAGTATCGTATCTCTCTCTCTCTCGCTCATCCATGGCAGCGACGAAGAATAAAGAAGCAATCGGGGAAGACTCGCTGTAATGATCGACCGGAACGACTGGGTCTGAGTACACAGCCACGGTCGATTGGGATTGAGGACAGAAAGAGCAGTGTTCCTCAGCCGCCCAAGTATCTGTACAGCAGATATCTAAGCTTTTACCCGGAGCCATCAACGTCAGACCCCTGGGATCCGATGATCAAGGTTCAGTAGTATTTCAGAGCCGTCTAATTTCTCATCATTCGGAGCTCCGGAAGGGGCGTCGGAATGGCGAGCGAGAAAGCCCGACGATCGGAAGGCATCTCATCGCAGCACGTTGAGGGTTCCGCTTTCTGAGGATCGTTAGGTGAGATGGTTTCTGATATCAAGCCTAATATTTCATAGGCTTCTAACAAGCCCCAGGATTGAAGAAAATGCCGTGGAATAGAACGCATCCTAAATCCGCGTTTATTAAGCAGCTTGCAATGTGAGCTATGTGTCATTTCGCTCCGCTTCCGTCTCTCTGAGGAGAACTGTCGTAGACATACAGCGTCTGAGAGAGCTCTGCTACTTAGTTATAATACGAAACGAGCTTTTCAACGAGTTAACTTAGGTGGAACTAACGAACAATATGGCATCAAAGCTTCTGCGTATCTAGACCACCAATAAAGAGAAAGTCGACGGGTTCCCCTGTCTATTCTATATACGCCGAAAATCCCACTGTAGTGTGTTGCGCTAAGTCACAACTACTAGGTACAGTATTAACATGAGCGCTGTGGGAAACGATTATGATGAGTCGATACAAAAAGAATACCTTGACTAGACAGTGTCCTCCGGAAAACTGGCTGGAAACCAGAAATTATATAAAAACAAAGGACGCGCTAGCTCGAGCTGAGTCGATATCAGCCCGCCTAGAGTCATTTATGATGTCATCAACTAGGTACATGGGTGTTTTGCAGGAGAATTATTTCTAAATATTCTACGAATTATTCCGTTTTGTGTAATTCATAGGTGCTGCCACAATCACGTATTGTGGCTGTCGAGCTCACCGCGCAATCGACTCAAATAAATTCTAGATCTCGAAATTCTAAGCATAGATTCGAGCGTTTGTTCGTTGCGTCTCATCAATTCACCGTCTCAAGGTACGAATAATTCAGGATAACCCAGATAGCTCACGTTGGGTGGAAACTCCCAACTTATGGGCCTCCCTTCTCATGACGTCCACCTACTTTCACAGCATAAATGCACTGTCACAACCATGTTACGGAGCGGTCCTCAGAGAACGCCCTTACATTTATCTGCCGCGTATTCCGCCATAAAACGCGTTGAGCTGTCGTCCAGCACGAATGCATGGTCGATATCCTTATCGCAAAGCGTGATATCGGCCAGCGGATAATCTCTGCGCATGTCCTCGAAATACGACAATGGGCACCATTGATCCTGGCTTCCGTAATAGAATGATAGCAGACGCCAGGAACGTTTGATAAAAGCATCATCACGTTTATCCACCTTGTCGAACTCGTCCTTCGCCATAAACCACGATGAGTACATGGCGTGTTTGCACAAGAATGACGCGGTCGCCTCGCCCAGATGCGTTTGCCTGTAAGAGTTCCAAGATTGAGAAGCTTTGAAATGGCGATACCCACGTAGAGTGACGCTTGATGGTCGACTGACGGTCCCTTGTTCCAGCTATATGTTCCCTATCTCGCTCCAAAAACAGACCCTCCAAGCTTCGGACGGTGGAGCTCCGTCCGTGCACCGAAGGTATTTTCTGGCTGAATACGCCTGTTCTTGGAATTTATGCGGGAATCTGCGCTCAGCCGGAGCACTTTCAGGTTACGTTATATGCGAGTAAGAGGAAAACTCAATCGATTATCTAATGTCTTCATATCCTCTTGGCAATCACTGTGTGACGTGACGTCCCTTACCCGTAAAGCCAATTCCCGATCCACCGTTTGAATGCGACCGGCGCCATGTGGATGAGGTTTGCTATGAAAACTAAAGGAGATTCCCAGCGATTGACTGTCTTCACCATTCGCTGCGCCTTTTCCGTCAGGATCATGCGCTCGAAAACAGGGAACAGGAGGATAGCTTTCTCGCACTGAAAATAGAGTCACGGCGTGATCGGTCTGTCTCCGTTTGTCATTCTACGTATTGCCATGTCGTCTCTTTCCTCTTCCAATCAAATGACCGTGCAGAGGAGTTCAAGAGATCTATCGCGCGGAATGAGAATAGTGGTCTTGTGTCTCTTGGGGTCTCTCGCATGATCACACGGCAATATCCGAGTCCCCCGGTCCGAAAGCAAGGTCTCATGGGAACCACAGCAACCAAGTATCTACGACTTGTCTTCGGGACGGATAACTCATAGTGGGACATGATAGAATCGTGACCGAGAGTGTCGTTCCATAATCGATGTCAATTCTGGAGACTCATTCCAGAAACATGAGTCAGAGCGTAACTTTAGAGCTTTGGGGATAGAACACGGCGTCGGGGAGAATCGATATTCTTTCGGAGGCGAGTCCAAAGCAATCGAAAATAGGATATTACCTTAAGCTTCGGTTCGCGTTTCATGATTTGCATAGCGATATAAGCACCGATCGAATGCCCGATGAGTATGACCTCCCGTTGGAAACCGATGAATTGCTTGATGAATTCAATTTTATGCAGTATTTGTGCTTGAACGTCGTAGAGCTGACGATTTTCTGAGGGCAAAGGGAACAGTGTAGCAGAGCTCTCTGAGTGTCAGTGAATTCTAGATGGATTCGACAGGAACGAAGTCAGCGTTCCATGGCGGGAGTCGCGAATTTTCGTTCAAATCAGGATATTCCCTCTTCGGAATCTTCCGGCCGAGTGAATTTACTGATACCTTCAATTGGTGGCATGATCGCTCCTGCCGAGGGTGGGGCATGATGCCCCGCATGACTGACTCCCACGACTTCGACCTGTTCTTCGAAGCGATCGTAAATGAGGCGCAGAAATTCCTCGTAGTATTGAATCTCGCCGGGATTGCCTGAAAGCGGAATAACTAATTTGAACTTGGTCGGATCTCATGAGGAACGAGAGTAAGCCACTGAAAATAGACAGGGAAGAATATTCGATGCTCCGTTCTTCGCGCCATCAAAATCTTTTGGCCGATGCGTAGATCGAGCTCGGCGAGGGGACTCGTTACCAAAACGAACTGAATCGCACAGGTCGTTCGAAACCCTACGCTTAGGCCGCGGAACGCTGCATGGGACTGAGATCAATCTCCTAGATCTCATTGAGACGATTATAGCCTCACTCATAAGATCCAGAATATCTACCGTCAAGCAAATCATCAAAGCTTAATGAAGATCGTAGGGTGGGCGGAATGGAGGGATAGCCAGACCGGATATCTACAACGTATCATAAACCAGCATCACTATCCGGAGAATTCTTTGGACCATTCTGCCCGATTCGTGATGCGAAATTCACAGGGAAGTGACCGCAACGCACTTTTCCTATCCTACCTGGTATCATGAGAACCACGGGAAAATCTCTCCAAATCCCATCGGTCTCCGGCTTGAGATTCGCCTGGAATCGAAGGATTTTCGTCGGAACCCCGCGCACCTCTTCGAACGAGTATTGTGCCGTCATCCTGGAGTCATCGGCACCTGTTCTGAGAACTTGTCACCACATGGAGAGAGAGCTCCGGGACTCTGAGGGCAATGGAAAGGCAGAGCACGGATTAACACCGAAAACCAAGCGAGCTCGTCACCCCGTTCGCTCGTTCGGTTCCAGCGGAGGGGAGTGACTGAAGTAGATGTCTCCTCTTCCTCTGTTGATGAGACAGCCGACGGTGCGGAAACGGAATCCGTTTTCGCTCTCGCCACAAGAGACGCGCCAGTCAGTCAGTCACTGTTTCTGGTAGTGGTGTGCGGGGTGTCGATCATGATTTCTCTCGCATGATTCCTCTGTATGTATCAGGCTGGAGAGTCAGCTGACTAAGTGAGTTGGTTAAAATATCTCAGTGGGGGAGAGGGCTGTATTTGGCGCGAGAGTTCGAATTCACTCGCGTATTCCCGAGTCTTTGCCGTGCGATGAATGTCAGGTGTGGGTCCTCAGTTCTGAGTACTCAAGCGAGCGCCGCGCCGCTGACACCGTCTTAGCGAGAGTGTCATACGGGAGTAGTGCGAAAATCCCGCTGATAAGCGCTGAGGGAAACACAAGAAAGACTCCATTGTGCTTGAGCTCCGAAAAAACTTAGCGCGACCCGTTCCTCTTCTGGTTTCCTGCAGACCTCCCTTGCGCGGGAGATGGCATGGACTCGATCTTCGCTGCCGGAAAAGTATCCTCTCGGAATCTGCTCAATGAAGGGAAGGTACTAGGTCACGATCCAGCTGGACACATTTGCTCTCCACATCCGTTCACGGAGGCGGTGCCAGGAGCAATATTCGGGACGTGAAGCTTTGAAGTGGGTGATTCTGCTCGAGAGTGTACAGTCGGGCTTGCTTCGGAACGAATATTCGAGCGTCGAGGATCGCTGAAGGGAGAGGAAGGGCGCCACCGTCGATGCTCCGTTGCATCCTCTCTCCAATGTAAGATTCACGCGAATTGAGCAATATGGAATACCAATGGATGAGGAGATGAATGAACGAGCCCCCTTTCCTCGGGGAAGTAATCGATACAGATCCCGCTCTGGCCTTCCGGCTGAGTCTCCCCGAGCGACACGATCCTTCCCTCAAAATCCCATGCTGGGAAAATATCCGGGGAGAGAGGAACCGAGGGAGTGGCGCTTAGATGAGCACAGAACTTGAGCGTGCGAGTGCCTTTCGGAAGAGTTCACAATAAAGGAGACAATATTCAACGTAGAGGCAGTGGATGAGAAATTGTTGCGTGCGCAACACAAAACCTGGACTTCATCCGAGGATCCCAGTCTTGAATCGAATTTCAGATTCGACATCAATGGTATCTCGGAGGTCAAGATCTCGCAAAGCGTTCAGAGCCAGGTTCGACCGTCATCAGTTGTTGGTGTTGAAATCGGGAGAGGTCCTTTCTACAATGAGCAGGCCCGCGCTGCTCGTCTCATCGAACAGCGACAGAGACGAGCATATCCGATTTGCCAGGAGAGTGATGCCTAAAAGATTCGAGGATCCCGCACGACAGCCACGAGATGAACCTCAACGTTGGGAGCGGATGAGGACATATGAATGACGTCGAAAAATTTTCAACCCGGAGCACGGCGAGTCCATCGCTCGATTGGGCGCATACGATGAGCCAACTTGCGTTGTTGCTCCTACCTAAGCGAGGGACCCGAGATCGAGAAAGAGGTCCGAACTCTATTGGAGCTATTGCTGTGAGACGTGAAAAACGATCGAACTTGTTGGGAACCACTAGACCCTCGGAATAGGTTGACTCGAAGCAGAGCGCCACTCGAAAGATTCGAAGGTCGAACGACTGCGAATGATTCCAAGGGATCAACAATTCCGGACCGCCGCTCAAACAGTTTTGGGCCCCAGAATCGAGCACGAACCATCCCAATGACATCGTACCGACCTCTGGACTCATCGCTGCGGCACGGCGAAAGTTGGCAATCAAACCAAACCTGTCATCCTGGTGCCGATCGCTGAGCCCGAAGCGACCGATTCCAAAGTTCAAACGACCGGCCGGTCCGTGCTCGTACATATAAAGGAATTCGGAGGACCCGCTGAGCCGCTGAGGGAAACCCTAGCAATATTCCCAGATCGTTGCTTACGTAGAGACAACATAGCTCCAGCTCGTATCGTAACGGCTTGGATCAGAGACCACCGAGGACGGGGATGGCTGTCTCAGTTCGCAGCGTCCGACTACAGAAGGGGAAGGGTATTGATCTAATGAAATCCCGGACGATTGTCCCTAATTTTTAGCGCCGATTGCCTGGAAAGGAGGCAAGCGACAGGAGCGGCCCATGATTTCCGCATCGAAAACTCCACTGCCTAGTGCTCAATGATCGGACGGCCGCACATGTTGCATAGGATTCAGTGGATACGAGGCGGCATTCTCGATAAGCTCGTTCTCACTTTCCGATCCAAATACTTAATATGAACTAGGGCTTGGTGGCCCGCAGGTTCCGTCGCCATGGCCTTAGTGGTCCGCGGGACCAGAGATGTTGGCCATGTTTGCTTCAGATAGACAAACTAATCGCCTGAGAGTCGAGGAACGTTGACAAGAGCCCGGAGTGTTGAGAGAGTACGTCTATTCCTCCTCTCTTGTATCGCGGATCTCATGTCGCTAGCGATGCGCGGAAGGACCTGAAGTGAGACAATGCTCAACTCAGGGAAGCATTCTGTGCTACCGGTCTTACCCTCAAGTCCAGGGCACCCCAATATATCGGAAAGCGCGAATCTCTGTTTTCGGACGCACGTGGCGGCTGGATCGAAATGATATTTGTCACTTGCGCAGTGTGTCGATGCGTAATGTACTCATCGCAGAGTTCTCGGCACACGCGGAACGAGCCTTGCCTCTAGACTCCATCGACTACCTGCCCCGATGAAGTTTTCTGTCTGAAAGTCGAATTCTTCTGGATGGGTCGAGCAAGTTCACCGCCGCTTCCGGCTCTCATCCCCCATCGACATTTCGTCTCGGTGGCGGATGGCGAGGAGGTTTCGGGGTGTCTCTGGTCCGCTCTGTCTGCGCTGCCGGAGAGGGTACTGCTGACGGTACCTAGAAAGTACAGAGCTCATTCGCTTGTTCGGAAGCGAAGAAGCGCTCCGAACAATCAAGCGCTCGGTACCGCAAGGACTTTTCGGGACTCGCGAAGATGTCAACGAGATCAGTTCCAAGGTGAGTGACAGCATCCTCTAAAAATTAGGAAATTCATCAGTCGATCGATATCTGGACAAGCTTCAAAGAGGAGAATTCCAGAATTCTCCGGACAAATCCAACGCTGGAAATCAGTCAGTGGTGCCGTTTCGCAGGAAAGAGACGCTCATGGCTCTCAGGAAAGCCGCAGAGTCGGAGCGGAGAGAGAAGTTCCTCAAGGATCGTGCTTCCGCGTTGGAAAATGCCTCTTTCGACCCGCCCGTGAAGGCAAGGGATCTAAGAATTTTCTTCCATGTTCATGTCAATTCCCCTCCAATGATCTCGATCGTCACATCCTGTAGTTGACTTTGCTTCATATTCCAGAAAAGGAGAGATGACGCACTTTCCGCAAGGATCAGGGAGGTGCTCGGCGTACATCCTGCCTCGTGGAAGTCTCACAGGGATCAAAGCCTTCAGCAATTAGTCGACGCTTTTGCTCTGATTTCTATTCAGACAGGGAAGCGACGAATCGCGGACCGTTCGAGACCCTGCTTCTCTGCGGTCGAGGCTCGGAGAAGTCAGCGAGTTCCACCGTGTCCTGCCACGCATCGAGAGGAAGAAGGCAGAAGTCGCCACGTCCCCACGTCCTGCGAAATCCGCCGGGAGGAAACGATAGTGGCTCCAGAGGCTCGATCAACTCGTCTCGGACAGCCGTCCCCGATCACGAGGCTCCCGATCGGATCGAGCCGGGCCCCCCCGGCACCGCGCGGGGAGGAACACCTCGAGAGAGCTCTCCCCCGGGTCCCGAATAACGAGCAGGCACGACGTAGGACTTCACCAACTGTTCCAGCAGGGGACTTGAGGGCAGCCCCCCTCGAAGTATCGAACCGAGCGACAACGGCTCCGACGATCGAACCGAGCCGCTTGGGCTTCAGCGGCTGCTTCGAAACAGATCGCCGCGCTCAGTCGAGCCTTCCCTATCAGCTGACGGCGACCATCCCCACAATGAGCGAGGCACCATTCGCTAAGAGTCTGAGGCGACTTCCAGGTCAAGGAACTACGGCCGAGGGCTTTGAATGTCGAATCAGCGGGGGCAAAGATACATTGCATCGGCCAGAATCCGGCAGAGATCAGAATCTCGATAAAGACCAAGGTAAAGACATCCCTGCAGACGTCCCTCCGGCCACCTGCATCCCCCTGAGAATGCTCAACAACACCATGGAGCATCTTCGAAGACCACACCGGGAGGCCGCCTCCAAACGCTGTAGTGACAATGATACGTTAGTGCCGACCACGAAGCGGAAGCGTGATTGGATCTCATTGCCGAGCTACGATTTCGAGCGATCGTTATTAGAATTATATGATTCACCGTAAATGCATGTTAGAGACCGACCATATACTTCATGCATACGAAACCTGCCCGTCTACTGGAGACTGGCCGTATTCTGAAGTATTGCCCGTCCATGAGAAAATCTGCTGTAGTTTACCATCTCATCATGGTCCTGTACATGACGCCGTTCGTCGAGGATTGCCTCTGCTACGAGAACCAAAATAAATCTAGTCTTTGTTACGAAGCTCTGCGGCATACGACAGCCAAGGACTTCGAGTTTCCGAAACTCCTCCGCTTGTGTCACATTGTCGCATATGTAGGTCGTGAAGTTCTGCACCCCACGTCCGCCGGTGGCGACATCAGAGAACTCGGATTCATCAAGTAAAACGTGCGCTGATTTCTCGGCTATGCCTTATGCTGTTGGTGATGTTCTTCGTCTTCCCGGGGTGAATGGTCCTCCGGATAACGGTGGAGCTCGGAATTCTCTCAACCGTTGAAAGCCGCGTGAGTTCTGAATGAAACGTTATCTCCATGAGAAGAATCCTCCGCCCCGTCCAGACAGCTCACACGCCGTCGGACGGCCTGGCTCGAGGCTGCTTGAGTTTGACTGGGGATGTTCTCCGAAATCATCCACCATACTATTGAAGTGACAGGTATCCGGTGCGATCGTGATTGGGCTCCTAATGTGAACTCTGAATAAGTTTCGACCTTATCACCCTCGCTCCCATCTCTGACGATTCTCTGAAGACATGTAGAGGAAAGGCTCGAATATTCTGAGGTCGTAGTTTCATGATGCGCCTAGCATTTACCCGGTGTCCGTTGACCCGGAGTTCTCGCCTTTCCAGATAGCGGAGCCTTCTGTGCACTTCAACCCTGCAGTCAGAGCGTACATACATGCTCCAGCTGAGCCACCCTTATAGTTGCGGAAGGGCTCTAAAAGTACGAACGGGTTTGACATGAGAGTCCGTTCATGAGCTTCGAGTTCGCGACCGATTGGGTAGAACACCCAATATTAATTATCATATTACTTCGCATCACACAACATCTCATTACCATTATTTTCTTCACTCAACTTCTCATTACTATCATTTGTCATCCCTAGGGGCAATATTGCTTCGCGTGCTTCTTCTGCTCACGCTCACATTCATACGTCACATTCTGGAGTTTTTTTGCTCAGAGCAATATTGATCACGAATTACGACTCGAGACGCATAGGCATGCTCTTTCGGTTCCTATCCGTCAGTATTACACGGGCTCTCCTTTCAAGTCGCGTGGTTCGATATTCAATATCGCTTCACGCGCTCCGTCAATCTTTAGTCGGAAATGTGATTCCTATCTCACATTCGGGAATTTTCAACTTGATCCTTATCCCCCTATCCCCTCCTTCAACCATCAACTTGCTTAGAGTAATTTCATCTGTCGCCAACTACAACACGTCACGAGGATGCTCTCCGGTTCACATTCGTCAATATGTATACCTCGAGCCGATGGTCCTGATAGACCCAGAGGCGGAGTCTCTGCAGCTTATGATAGCAAATTGAATAATGCCACCTGAAGGAAGGCGGAAGACGATACTGTTATAATAGAAGCGCAGAACCTCGTTCTTGTAGCCATGTGGGTCGGAATCCATAGAGAACTTCGAACAGAGACTTGTTACAGCATCGCTGAATATTCGCCACGACTTGCCGACGATCTTCTGCGGAGATCTGGATGCACCACTCAACTGACCACTCCGAACGCACAAAATCTCTCAAGGAGGCACTCGACAGCCGGGGCCTCTGGACAGTCAACGATATCGAACTCCCGACGTTCATCTCGCATTAAGGTCGCTCGATCATCGACATACTCGCCGTGAACAGACAAGCTCGATATCTCGGCCACCAGAAGCATGTTTCTCGTTACGGACTCACTCCACACCAGCTTGCGGAAATCGAGATGAACATCCGGAGATCATCTCTGAAACCGAAGAAAAAGCGAGCACGCAGTGACGTCACCCAGAGAATCCCACTCGGAGAATCGATGCTTTTCGCGGCGCGAAGACACGACTCAGCGATCAAGGCTAAAGAAGCTAACGAGTTCATGGCGAGTCTCATAAGGAAATCTACGCTGCCGTCGACTACCAGGGGATCCGAACCCTGGTTCGACCGAGAATGTCATCAATCCATTTACACCTTACGAGCCGCCCTCCGCAGAGCAAGGAGGAACAGCACGGAACTCCTGGAACTTCAGACGCTACAGGGAGACTACAAATGGCTCCTCAGAGAAAAAGAGAA
This sequence comes from Galendromus occidentalis, assembly GCF_000255335.2. Lineage (NCBI taxonomy): Eukaryota > Metazoa > Arthropoda > Arachnida > Mesostigmata > Phytoseiidae > Galendromus > Galendromus occidentalis. The sequence continues at coordinate 48,123 of NW_003805517.1, read as the reverse complement.
ACTATACGAAATATTGAAGGAGCAGCAGCTCATCATCGACGCCATCGAATCCCTTCACCGATGGCTCAAGGTAGGCTTGAGATGAGCCAGTTGCTCAGGAAGACTAGTTGAGCACTTCGCGGGGATGTACGCAGCGGATAATACCATTCCCAAAGTCGCCCCTCTCACTCCATGGGCCAGACTCGAGGATGAAAGCGACGAGTCGAACGGAGCGGACTCTCCTCGGAAAATCTCTGAGGTGGACGATGCCATCCAGACGTTCACCATGCGTAAGGCACCAGGACGCGACCAAATACTGAATGAGCACCTGAGACAGTGCGGAGCGATTGCCCCTCATGTCACGGCTCTGTTCAACGCGTGTTTGGAGCAGAGCGGGAGAGACTGCGAGCTCGCAATCATTCCTAAGGGGAAGGGTGATCCTCAGGATCAGTGCTCGTGGCGCGGGATCGCCAAAAGGAACTCATTGGGCGAAGTGTTCTCCAGCCTCCTGACCAAGCGACTGACTAGATATCTGGATCATAAAATGATCACACCGGAGGAACGGTTCGGATTTCGAGAAGGGAGGTCAACGCTCATGGCGTGCGACTTACTCCTGGGAAAGATCCAAGGATCCGTCAAAGGTCGCCCTCCGCTCTACGTGGTCTCCATAGACTACGAGGCAGCATTCGACCTGTGGTTCCGGGACCTGGGTCCTGTTTGAATTAGCGAAATCGGGCGTCACGCACAAAAGATGCTCCTGATCTTCGAAATACTCCGGGGGGAGCGTGTCGATCGACGACGGAGTCAGCGAGACACCCCCCTTCCCACAAACCACGGGCGTCGCACAGGGCGACAATCTGAGTACCGTACTGTTTGCAGTTCTACCGAGCGACCTGTCCAAGGTCATAGGCGATGTCCACGATTTCGCGGAGCATCCGTTCGATCTCGTAGCTCTCGATTCGCATGGGAACGCGAAGCGAGCTGTCCTCCTCACACAGTCGGGCGCTTGGGTGCGGCGCCACTCTCCGGTGTTCGGCAGGATTGGCGGCGTTCGGACTCTCGAGGCAGCAAGGCTTTCTACAAACAGCTCCCATCACTGCTTTCCGGACGTTAAATCAGTCACACCTCATGTGTCTATAATACGCTCTCGGATGTCGCACAACGAATCGAATGACAAACGTTCTTCGAGAGTCGTTCGGATCGCTCCTCAGCTCTCGCTGTACAGTATTCGTTGGGGAGATCACGATCTTTTTACGCCAGAGTGGAACTGGCGAGAGCTAACTGTTTGCAGCCGGCCTGAGTGAGAAAACGACGAGGTACTACGCAATGATTAATATCGAAATCGATGATGAAGGTGTGATGATAATCTTAGACTACGTCGATTGCATGTTCTTTGCGAGTGATCTTCCGCCCCGAACGGTGAGCCTTCCAGTCAGATCGCACAGGAAAGGGACGCGCAGATGCCTCGCGAGTCCATTTTGTGAATCTCGGGAGGAATCGCCTGCGAGGAGTATATTGACGAGGTACTCGATAGTGCTCAAGCTCCCGAGTCCTCCTCCTATCAAGGGATCAGATATTTGCACCGAAGATATCCGGAGTCTGTTGCTTTCGTGAGCGGGTTCAACTTCGTTTCTGAGACCAGTATCGGATGCCCCTGTTAGCCGAAGCTTATCCATAACGAGACGGACACCTAGCTCCGACTTTCGTCTCAGACCGCATTCGGCATCTTCGAATCGAACTGAATGCAACGGTGAACTCAGCTTTGAGATAAGCCGATTCGACTGCGATTTCTGTAGCTGATCGGGATCAAATCACAAGGTACACCTTGCGCTGCGAGCGTGAACGCACGGGGTTCATAAGTCCGGTGTTGAGGTGGTGGACCTCCCCGCCGCCGCGGCAATGTCAGCTCACAACGCCCCGCAGAGTTCACTAATGAGCGCAGCCAGATCGCCTTCTGGGCTCCTCAAGAAGCTTGACCGCTCGCACAGCCAATTAGCCCCCGATTCTCATCAGCCCCAGGAAGCTTCTCGCGAGTGTGATAACGTTTGGATTATGCCGACGCGACACTGTCAGTGCTCAGTGAGCTGACTCCCATGAGAAGGTTCTGCACCTGGCGAGGCTTATTTGCTCTTCGATCCTGACTGATGATTCTAGACTATCGATGGAAGTACACATCCTGTTTTCTTGAGAATCTATGGTTGCTCCTGCTTCTAGCGACGGAGTTCGAAAAAATCCTCCGATTCATTAGGTAATCGATCGCGGGACCCCGTCAGAGAGTGAGGTCGGGGAGGGCGGAAGCCGTCGAGGAGGTCGTGTTGCGAAAGATCCGATTCTCGACGCTTGTGGGAGCGATCGGGCATCGCATCCAGAGTCCGGCTCCGACAGCCCTCAGCGGTCCTCGCTTCGTCCACCGAGCTGCTCAGAAATTCTGCCGAGTGTCCGAAGTGGTCATCTGCGACAAAGCAGGTAACTAGCATTGCTTTCCTTCCGGCAATCCCGAGCGAGAATTCTCTCCGATGTCGACTCGAGGACGGGAGTTTTTCTTGGAACTTAGGGAAGTACCTATTTCGTTCCTCCGACTCCTCGAGCTGAAGCATCCTCTCGATCCTGGATTTATCCGATCCTGATATCGGCTTACCCGATCATGAGGGGAAATTCCACGGGGCTGCACTCCTGGGTTGCGGTCGAGACTACAACCATTGCGTGTCGATTTCGCTCCTCAGACAGATATCCTAGGCTGCAGATTATCATTATCATAGAGGCGTTGTCCCTTAGGAGGAGTTCCCTGCCCGGAGCTGAAGGGACCGAAGGATGCGCTGAGCAGTGATTCTGAAAAATTATTTTGACTCTCTGAGTCTCGTGGCGGGATCGTGATGTGCGAAATTGTAGATTGTGATGTTCATGGCGAGACGAGGAGGAGAGTTGATTTCTATTCAGAATCCGTGGATCGAGCACCAATGAGTGAATATCGGGCCGATCCCCATGTGAGCTCCGGAATCACTGCCATCGATTTAGTAGGAGCTAAAATGGCTGCTCACCCAGTTGAATGAGGAGAACGTATGCTCAGCCTCTGTCCTGATGTAGATCAGTAGGGCCACTGAAGTTCGAAAATTTGAGATTCCGATATTCGAATGGGGATGAACCCGGATGCAGTATCCTCATCCCACCGCTCCACACGTCTCGAGACGCGGGGGAAAGCTCATTAGGGGCGATTTACTTGCTTAAGACATGACATACTTGATTGCGGTGTAATCTTCGCAAATGTAGACAGCGTTCATGACTCATGACCCCCTGAGGCCACACGGAGGTAACAGGTGAAGAGATTGAGCTGTGCGGTCTGGTCTGGGCTAGATGGTGGCGCCAGGCGGCAGTTTGATGCGTGAGTGCTCAGGGAACTTTTGAACCGGGGGTAGCTTCCGGCGGAACACATCTTGGCTGAACGTGAATCCGAGCGACGAGGACCTGACCGCGGGGACGGGCCTCGTCGATTCTAGTAAGAGCTATATCGAGTGAGAGACGAACACAGGAAACCAGGAAGGCGATTGCGAATACCAAGCAAAGTCACACTTGAAAGACTTTCACAGATGTGTTCAGTCGGTCCTCGCTCTCGAGAATCGGTTGAACATGAAATATGAAATGTGCGGAGTTCAGGAAATCTAGTCATCTGTGATCGGAAACTCTTGCAGACCTGCTTCCAAAGGAGCGCTCATAAGAGCTCGGCGAAGCTCATAAGTCCCTCTTTGAGAGGAGATGGGGGACTCCTCCTTCCCCTCCACTGCACGTGGAGATTCTTACTCGCGGAGTGCCACACAAGAGCTCGACTCCTTGTCACGTCTCCCGAGAGTCTATTTTTGCTTGCGAAGCACTGTGTCATAAACACGATCTAACAAATATAATTCATGCGTACATCGCTCTCTCGAGACTTCGAGTCATTGCAGGTTTCTCCCAATGATCTACATCGGCTCATGAGAGAAATCTCGCTCGTTGAGATGTTGTTGGTACTTCTCCAAGAAATTAATCCGGTCTCTGACGGAATGTCTTGACCCTCAATCTTCCTCGAGCTTCGATGCCTCTTGAAGGAATTATGCTTCTTACAGCGAGGGCTGGTGGCTGATTCTTCGTATGGTCCCTACATTTTAGTTTCTCTCCCAGCTTCAGCTCCTGTCATCCATCTCCCTCCGGCCCTCGATTGCAGACTATACTGTCATGCATTCCCGGACTTTACCCGACTCAAGAGCCGATCAGAAGACACCCGAGGCCTCAGGTTCGGCAGCGGGGAACAAGTCGGATAAGCGTGAATTCGCAATGAAGAGCATCGAAGGTTCGGAGCTCACCGGACAGACCGGTCCCCTCGACCGGAAGAAACACAAACAAACCGACATGGGGGAGATCGAGGCCATGCTCCAGGAGATGAAGGATGTGCCGGCTCTGATCCCGAATCATTATGGATCAGACAGAGTTCCTCCCATGTCGTCGACGGCTCGTCGAGCTCCAAAGAGGAAAGTTGCGGAGGACTCTCTACGGGAGACCCTCCTCAAGACTGGTCTCCGCAAGAAACTCAAGCTGATGCGGACGATGCTCCCACCGAACGAATTCGAGAGCGTCTCACAGAGATGCCGGGAGAAGAGGAGTGATGAGTCCCCGTCGTCTGCAGGACTCTCGACAGGATCCCAAGGCTTGCGCGCATCGATTGTGTGATTCGCAAATCGGAGCTCTCTCGCGCACCCAAATTTCGGAGCATCGAAGAAGCTCAAAGTCTTCAGGATCGCGAGTATCGGACGCACTACCAAATAGGAAATTTCGCCTCGTGCTATCGAATAATGAAATGAATTTACTGCCAACGGAGCTGTCTCGTTCTACCCGTCATTCCGCTCGCACCGGCTATAGCAGTCCCCTCCGAAATGCGATTCGATCCGATCGATTTCGGAAATATCATTCTCCTCTGCGCTTCCCCCTGTAAGGAGACCGATAATCGAAATTCGGGTGCAGCCGGTTGGCTTGAGCTAAGAACTCGAGACTGATAGACCGTCGAGAGAGCTCAAGAATCTAAGCACGGTTCCTTCCTCCGCATAAGGTCTTCAGGGATGATCACGTGTCCGATGCGTACGAAGAGCTCGGTCTGACCTCTAGACTCCGCTCACACTTTGGCGCAGTCCCAATGGCTCAGGAAGCGGCACGATCCAGCTGATAACCTCCTCTTCATCATCTCGAACGTCATGATCCCGTTCCCAGACATTCGCTCCGAGACCGGGATAGCCTTCACCGGCACCCGCATGACTCAGTGACCAGTGTCAAGGACAACCACTATCTACAAGGGTCCGGTGGAGTGACTGCTCTTCACCTATATTCGTCCCTAACATCAATGGACCCTTCACGAACTGGATTAAGTTTTGAGAATCGCTCGACGGCTCACAGTCTTTTTTTATCGAGTAAAAATAAGGCTCGCTGTACAGCTTTGTCATGCAGCAGTACTTGCAACATCGCGATGTATCGGGATGTTCTCATCCACGGCCCTCAAATCGTGAGAGAGGCTTCGTTGCTCATCGGCAGGCAAGGCGAGGAAGCCCAAGAGGTTCAAGATAAGGCCGATCGGGAGGCAAGACTCAATAATTCGCGGGGAAATAAGTAGAAAGGCAACGAACGGAGTCATTATGCATATCATGTTAGCCTCGTTCCATCCGTGAATTCTCAGCCACAGAAAACTGCTGGTATGGGATGATAATTAGGGATGTAAATTTTTCGCGGAAAATATCCGGTAAATTAGCGGCCTCCATTGAAACTCTATGGAATATTCGCGGAAAAATGGCGGTCCGCGAAAAATTTACATCTCCAAGGATAATGAATGTGACTGAGATGTGTTGGGGCTTCTGGAGAGGCCCGGAGTTTGACTCCGATACAGAATAAAGTTGATTCGTCAATTGGCACCAGACTTCGTTCTTTTCTTCTCCCCTACGAACGGAATAGCACCTGAGAGGCTCCGCATTGGACTTCATGCGGGCCATAGTAATCGATTCGAAAGTATTCAAGCATTATCAACGGATTGATCACTGGCGCTCGAATCGGGCGGAAACACATGTTCGGGGGGTCCAGGAGCTAGAGCTCGCTCTCAGCTTCCCAATACGACCAAACACGACCCGCTACGAGCAACCTGCTTAGAGATAGAGAGATATCAAAATGGTGTCCAAATCCACATTTTCACCTACTTGCAGATTGTACGATTTGACCTACTGGCTGTGATAAATCGTGATTCAAGCATATTTGCGGCGCGCGGTCTGATCGGGTCGAGATGGGGCTCATCGGGAAGCCCTTGGAATTCTGCGTCGGATGCGCCATTTTATAGTTTTCGCCCCGTAAACAGCCCGAAGCAGCATCCTGCAGAAGGGAGGTGGTGAGTGGTCAGCCGGGTTCTCCAAGGAACGGGAACTCTAGAAAAAATGTCATCATCCGGGATGCCACTGGGTTTTAAATTTTGCAGGCACCCACGGTTGAGGGCCGATTACTTGCAGGGAAAATCAGCTTGGAATGACTCAGCGAGAAAGTTTTGAGCTCTTGAGCCGGGCTATCCAGAACACCCCTTAGTTTTCTCGGGCAACCCCTCAATCTATGCTCAAATGCACGGATTTCTCCAATTGTCGAAAAAATAGGTTTCGAGCACAAATCTCCCACTGTGGCATCGCTGTGTTGACAATATTAATCGGGGGTGGTCGGGTAAAAAGCTAGTCAGAAAGCAGATGGCAAATGGCAAGCCTAATTTTTCGTAATCGATGACCGCATGACTCGCAGAGAGGCATACCCCCGGAGGGCAACAGATCAGCAACCTCGACCACATCGAGAGGACTTCCGATTCTTCACTCCTCGAGCGACTTCGACCCGTGCCGCAGAGAGCATACAGAAGCACGGTATCCGTGGGTCCAGGCTCGACCGTCCGCGAACTTGCGGAGCTGACTCTGAAGCACGAATCCGATGTGGACCTCTTCGTGGGTGCTGTGAGGGAAACCTCCGCAATCTGGATGAAGGACAGCACATTTTACTTGGACGCTTTCAAGTCAGAACTTTCCTCAGCCGCGTCGCAGGAAAGGTGGGGTAAGTAAGTCGGAATCAAGCTGAATTCTTCGAGCGACACGATGAAGACCAAAATGACGTCGAATTGCACAGTCGATGAAGGAGTTCGTAAGGCGTTTCATGGCAGGCCGGAAAAAACGTCAGAGAATGCGGTAACCGGTTGAAGCGAATGAAGTTTCAAGAACTGCGGAAAAGCTGGACTCTGACCATCCGCGGGAAGCTGCTGAAAACCCCCATCAACGCTCGAAAGAGCTCTCGGGATCACCCTCGACATCTCCCTTGTGAAGTACGAATACCTGAGATCGGCCTTCGGAGAGCTCTCTATCGTTATCTCTCTGGCATACCGTCGACTGTATGCCCAGAAGAAATTATGTTATCAAACCAGATTGGCCATGGATAGAAGAAGCAGCAGGTGATTCTCCAAGATTTGCTAGACCACGCAGCCGAGAGATCGCTGAGCTCGAGGAATTCGGAAAACCTCGACCTCATGCATCCGCACTCGACCATGACCTCTAGATGAGGCTGAAACGGGGCCGTGGCGAGAAATTCTGGGCCCGGGGTGAATTCAGTCTTGGGCCCCTTATCTTATCACGTCGTTTTCAAAGCATCTTCTAAGATTGTCTCCCGGTCTGTATTCTATTAACGTCAACGGAGACATTGAAGAAAGCGAGAAATTAGATATTTCCTCGATGGGAGTCTCTCACAGAGATGTTGTTTTTCAACGTCTCATAGTGGGGCCAAATCACATTTTAGGTGGACAAAAGTCATTTCCGGATTTCGATCTCCAGTGATAGCCCAAAATGAACACCGAGGTCTGGAAGTCAGAAAGCCATAGATCTCTCAGTATATACCGCTGTTACGAGAGAGCGCGGAGCTGTCAAAGTCAAGGTTCAATTGGAGGTGCGATCTGATATTTCGTTCTCCCATTCCCATTGATAAAGCTCGGAAATGAATACACTCATACACTTCCGAGGCAGCGCAATGGATCTTCCCAAAACACCTCCGATCCGGATCTCGCGTCTGGGACCGGTTTTGATCCTGTCAGCTGGTTTGGCACCTGCCGAGCCGAGGAATCAGAGAACTCCTCCGAGCCCCGAAATTCATCAAAACTGGTGACTCTTGGTACTTCTCACCCTTTCCCGCCCGGATATTGACTCATTGGTGGACATATCAGACCAGGGCGAAATATTTTTGTCAGCGAAAAAAATGTCACCCGGATTTTTCCGGTTTTCGAGAAAAAAATCATCGAAGTTGACATCAGAAATTCTGAATAGGTAGGTTCTGGTTCAACCTATTTTCTGTTAAGCGGGGGTGAGGCCCCCCCGAAGAAACCGCTCTAATTCTTTTCTCACAGGTCAGGAGAGGCGCTGGCGGAGAATTCCGAAGCATAAAACATTTCCACCTCCACTTATTGCTTAGACGTTCTCTCCCGAGCGATATTTTGATTGTTGAGCGAAGAATCCATGAAACTTGTTCCAAGATTCGTTCTGAATGGGAGCGTTTGTATTAGACCACAGCCCCGAGGTTATCGAATACCTTCCCCTCCCGCTCGGAATGATGACAGACGAAGCTCGAGAAGCACGAAACATCACCGGCGCTATAGATTGGGGAATACCAGGAAAAATTCCCGAGAAAATACTAATTCTGATCTCTTGAACATGTTGCTCATTTCCTCGGATCCCTTGATAGTAAGTTTTCGACCCCCTCTCAAAGGGCGTCCCAAAAAAATCGATCCATAGGTAGACGCTTTGCTAAACGCAGCCGGAGGGGAAGCAGAGGCCGTACCAATCGATTTTGCCCATATCCCGAAAGCTCGGTCGCCTCAGAGAGTTCCTGCAAATCATCCGATAATCTCCAATTTGAGGCTGCGGTTTCGGTGACATCATTGTTTCCATCAATAAAGGTTAGCAATATATGCTGATTGATGCGTTTCCCGAATATAGGCAAGCCTACCATGCGGAAAAAATGGGAAAATAATTTTGTCCACCTAAAATGTGATTTGGCCCCACTGTGCGTCCGTACAAACAATGCAATCGGGGATGGAAGAAAGCTAATTCGAAGACGAGCGAACAAGCCATGAGCGCGTGCCACGAACGAAGGAGCGGACTGATGCGGGTCATTTGAAAAAATTTCACTTTCAATCGACAATTTCGTGTGACGTCGTAGGTTCCTTCGGTTTTCTACTCGATGCCGCATAGAGCTCGGTTCGCCGGAGAATTTTCTTACGCACACATAAAAGCGTGTATATTGGCCCCCCCCTACCCGACAGCTATGGGCCCGGGGCAAGATGTCCCGTTACACCCCCCTCTAATCGAGCTGGGATGACTCAGTCGATACAAGAGAAGGTTTCCAGACGCAGCGATGACAAACGGACGGATTCCTCGAGATACCTCATCACTTCGATTCTGATTTATTCCGGGAGAATATTTCTGGCGGAACCCTGCTATATCATCCACGAAATTTTGTCGTCCGCTTCGGTTCGGATCCGAGCGAGAGACCTCGGATGAAGAAAGATAAAGCCAGATTCGCGCAGGAGATTCGCAATCTCGGAGCTTGAAAGTCACAATCGATGCAGAGAATTTAAAGGCTTTCTTCGAGATGATGCTCTCGATAATCGATACATGTGCCTCGAAAGATATCGTGCTCTAATGGTTTCGGCATGGAGACTATATGAATCGCGGCTCGTCTCTAGATGTGGAAACTCGAACTAGAAACTCTGGAGACTGCCTGAAAAGAAACTCTGGTCAACCCATCCTGCGGAAGAGACTGTTCGCTCCCGATGATCGCTTCCCCATCAAAACCCAAGCCTCAACTCACTGCTGCCCTAGACAGACTAGAAAAATGCTATTCTTCCGTCAGCCACGGATGACGCTTGCCCCACAATCTCATGTTAAACCTTCCTCACCCCAAGTCACTACTGCTCATTTACCTATCCCATATCAAGCCGCAGGCATCAAAACTCCCACGCCCCTTCCACCACCGAACTTCGCTGCCGGGTCTCGGCCAACGCGCTTCCCCTTCTTGCCAATTCGATAAGTTTTATATGTATAGGATATATACGTGTAGGAAATCACATATCAGAGATCACATATATGTATAAGCGGGACCACAAACAACGGAAAGCCAAGGTGGACCCTCAGAGATTTTATGGGCAAGGAGGCGAGGCGTACTCTTTCAGAATCATAATGGCCTACCTGGGGTCCATACTTCAGCCTTGCGATCAAAAACTCTCGAGAGCAGGGCATGCCATCCGATAGCTTGATCGAGATCTTGAGATCGGGGAGCGTGGACCCAACTCACTGTCTTGTAGCCACGTGTATGATCCGCATCTAGCTTCACTCCCCGCAAAAAATGCGTCGGAAGGACGCTGAGGATAAAGCTAAGTGGTTTCGCTCGATCGAAATTCATTTCAGCGTTGACCGCGACGAAAGCACTTTTGCGCTGATACATTTCCCGTTTCGTCGGAACTTATCAGCCCGGAATCTCGTCGAATCGGCTCTCGAATGCTTGTTCCTCGGAGGCAAGAGCGAGTCAGAGCGAAGTGATTTCGTTCCCGCTTAGCTTGTCCTCGATGTGACTCTCCCCGGGAAAACCAAGCTTCCCTCCTCACCTTGGAAAGTATCAGAGCAAAACGCATGGAAAGAACTCTCGTCCGCGACGATTGCTCCGATCGATGGAGTCGCGTCTCCTGCATCAATAGAACTGTTGTGAGGGCTCGACCCAGTGCAGAATCGACTCGTTCGGTGGAGAAAGTGCTCTCATATTGCTCTCATATCCATAGATATCGTGCGGTGAGAGAATCTGTGATCAGAACAAGGTGAGACTTGGGGTGATTCTTTTCGAGTCAGGGGTATCTACCCTCGGTTACTGACTTGTAGCTACCAGCTTCGATCATTATTGAACATCTCGATCGATAATTTATTTCGCTGGGAGATATCTCGTTGAGGCGAGCTTCGAGATCCTCATATCGGTGCTTCTCCGTCAGTTTCGTCGACCGCGACGCAACCCGAGTTGTCCGATTCTCGGATGAGGAGGAGAAACTCTACGCAAGGTGACGCTTCCGATGACATTGATCATCCCATCAGGAAATCTGAGCCCGATGATCTCCCGGCCCCAGAAGAGGATTCCGGAGGAATTCGCAGACTGTCCCAAGAATCTTCTGTCCCACATGAGCTCCAAAGTCGACAGACTCGCTCTTCGAATCCAGCTGGCTCCGAAAATGTAGAGATGAGTTCGTGAAGTTGTGTTTTTTCGAAGGAGACGATTACGCGTTCGGAATGCACTTCATCGTCTAAGATCGCGATTTGTGAACGCGGAATGACGACTCTCGTCCTCATGATTCGTTCGTTGCTAATCTTACGGTGCTTATCGTCGGAGATCGTCCACGGTGGAGATCAAGTCGATCCGATGAAGCTAGTGGTTACAGTCGAAGATTTAGCGAAACAGAAGGGGGTCGAACCGACTCGCCTTCTGATTGCGGACATTTCAGGGAGTCTAAGGCAAGGGAGTCTCAGAGCGAGATCAAGTCTATTGATATATGGTGTGTTGTTTTTCAAGAGGGACGGGCTGGCCGACCAAAACGTCCAGTTTCTAGACGCGTTAGCCTCACCTTTGAAAGTCATCTGCATAACGTCGCATGAACTCTTCATGCTATCGAGTCAGCTCGAAGATTTCGAGCGGAACCTCCGTTATAAGATGTTGTTCCTCGTTATCACCACCACGAAAACTCAGAAGGCCCTCTTCGAAGCCTTCGCCGGTCGGTCTCTACACAATGCGATTGTTTGGTCAGGGGACAGAACAGCCGGCTCCCTCTGCTCACCGAGTTTCGACAATCTGATGGTGAGGAAATCCAGGGCGTCGATCACAGATTGTGCGCCTTTAGTGTGTCGTCTGAGGGGCGTGAAGGATAGCATCTCTTTCTTCCTGGGCGTTAAGATCTATTTGATGACTCTGTACTTGCGATGCAATTCCTCGGAAGTTGAGAGCCCCTACTTCTCTGGTAAGATAGCGAAGACGCAGGTGTCGGCTCGGTGGCGTTTTCACCCTAATAGACGATGGAACCTGTTCTTGATGGCTACCACAGAATGCTACTCATATACTGCGTTCAGCTCCGTGGGCTTGACAGCTCTAGTGGGAGTTTTTGATGCAGAGGTTTGGTGTCTGATCATGGTGAGCGCCCTGATCGTATCATTAGCATGGTCGTCGATGATCCGCGGATCGACCTCAAAAATTCTGTCCCACATCATGGAGAGATTCATAGCAGTCCGAGAAATCGACTTCGAACCGAAAACTTACGCAAACACTCTCGTGGGCTGCGTAGCGCTCGCGTTCTCGTTCTTCCTCGGTAACGTCTACTCTAACTGCGTGATGTCGACATTCTTAGATCCGACTCCTCAGTTCCCCGTCACGAATACGTGGCATAACTGTCTAGCAGAGATTTATTGCGACCACCTTGAATATCTACAGGAAATATTGGTCCGTATGCCCGTGTGCCGCTTCCCGGCGGCATTCTTGTCAAAAGTCGACAAACCGCTCAGTCGATTCAGGCCGATGGTGCAAGACGAGCCGTTCTTCGGAGCTATCGAGGGGTTTGACTATTTGAAGGGCAGATTCAGGCAGATTCCTTTGGCGGCAATTTGGACCAGCAAGAATTTTGGAAGAACGATAGATCACGGTTTACTTTCATGGAACAGGATAGACATTCTCGACATGAGGGGGAAGAGGTATAAGAAACGCCCTCACCAGGAGATAAATTCGCGGATCTCATGGTCAGCTTTCCTAGCGAAAATGAGGAATCAGACCAGATCTGACCACGAACTCGTGACGTACAATACGACGAGGGGATGGTTCGACTTCGAGAGCTTCGTGAAAATCGTCCCGATCTTCTATCTGAGCCTGGTTCTGATTTCAATTCTTGGATGCTGTGAAATCATCCGAGCTCGAGTTCCAGGAGAGATCGAAAGTTTCCTCAGGAGGGCTCGCTGTCTGCTCCAAGCTCCGCGTTGGCGCGGCATTGCCAGCCGAAACTTGGGATCCCTCCGGCGTTTCGGACCGAAGATCCTTTCACTCCGGCGGGCATACACCTGATACGGGGCGCCTAGCAGGCAGACACTTTTTGTGACACGGGGTGGCAAGAGACAGCAGGAGCCGCGAATGACTTCGGACTCGCATTTCGTGAGCGATAAAGCTGCTGCAGAACGGAGAGCCAAGGGATCACTCTGATTGAGTCCCTGCGTCGCTGATTCATTCCTTTGTCTGTCGAGAGCCTCCTCTCGATCTGTTGTCACACGTCGCGACGGCCTCCTCAAATCAGAGCCCCTAGCTCGAGATCCGAATGAAGTATGAGGAGTTTCATGTTCACATACTGGCATACTGTTCTTGTCATTTGGAACGAAATCGATGCTCGGAACCTACCGGGGACGACCACATCCCAAAACCCACGACACCTACATGGTAATAAACGTTTTCAGAGAACCCTCTCGATATGAATTCGTGTCCGATCCGGGAGAACGATAGACGCTCGCCCAAGTACCTAGGCTGGCTCCATCAGCGAGGCGGTCAGGCCTGGGAAAGACCTGAATGAAAGGAGGATCTCCCCTGCATGTGGCTGAAGGCTCATTGAGGGGTTCGAGGTGCTAAACCGCCTCAAATCGCCTACGAACGACAGTCTCCTTCGACGGGCTCCTGATTCTGATCACGGAAGGACATATCTGCGATTCCAACGGCTTGTGAGCCGAAATTGAGAGGAATACCATCACTGTTCCGCGAATTTCATCCCGTGTGATGGAATGAGAGTGCCAAGTTTCCGCCGAAAATCAGTGGAATCAGCGATCGTCCTACCGAGAGCTGGCGTTGGATAGGTCATCAATCGATTTTCATCTACGTCAGAGGGAGCCTCAACCTTGAGCCTCGAGGAGTCTCCGGAGAAGACCGAAGCCACAGAGCCATCCCATCCGGATGGTCAAGGTCGAGACTTGCGAATCGACGCATCCAACGCTGGAATCTACAGAGATCAAGCCAGCTCACGTTGTTTTGTGCACGAGAAGTCGTTCCAGGTTCTCCGAAGTCAGAAGTGAGCGCTCCCCCGCGACCCTTGCGAAAGGGCCGGGAGGCATCCAAATCCGAGCCCCTCATGGGACCGTCGAGTGCTGATAAAACCGGCCAGTGTTTGTGTGCACGAGCGCTCGTCTCTTCGCATGATTCCGGAATGCTCACCGCCGCGGACCAGCAGGCGTGCCAATCGTGCTGAGCTCTGTTTGTCTGGGGAGTCATATCATAGCCGGGACACTCCTCTACTGATCCCGCGCTCCTCCTCTTGCCTCGAGATCTCCCCCGCGAAAATGGTGGACCCCGGATCAGTCGATCTCTCCACACCATTGTGATGCAGCGGAAGCACTCGAATGGGAGCGACGCGCCACGGAGGCTCGAAATCGCGTTCGGATGTGATGGGAGTGACATCCGAAATTTCATCTGCAGCATAGCCAGGGGCATTCGTCGACTTACGGGAGTCGCTTCGCCATGTACTTGACTCTTTCTGCCCTCCGTCTCTTCGAGTGCGGAGACGTGAGGGTCGAGCTTGCGATGAGCGTCTTCATGGCTAATTTTTTCTTTTTCTCCTTGGATCATCAAGTTTCGAGGAGTTAGAGCCGTCATCCCTACTCATGCACCGAAGAGCACGCCCGCGATCTAGCCCCAGTTTAAATGCTCTCTCTCGATACTTCGATATTTTGCCTTCAAGTGCTCGTAAAGGAGACCTGATAGTACATCGTACGTGGTTGATCTCAGTGGACCGAAGAATAGAGGCCCCTTCTACCCCTTTTCCTTGCAAACTCGTCATCTCACTAGCTATACACCTCGGAGGGCCGGTTCGACCGGGTTTCAGGATAATGATCCTTCGGAAAATTTGGCCGAAGCTTAGTCTCTGGTCTCTAGTTGTCATCTATCAGGAGTTTGATCGCACACGACGTGCTCGCGACAGGCAAAACGGACGAATGACTTGAAGGCCCTGGAATCGATCGGCGCATGTGTATGTCGTATCGGCCCTGGGCTACGTTCTGATAGGGGCGACTTTTTCTAAGTTATTCCCGATTTTTGGATGAGGCCGCTCCTTCCACGAGGCAGGATACAATGTCGACTCGGCGACCATATCGGAAGACCACGAGTTCCCAGCTCTCGTCATGGAAGATCGAAAAACATCGGGCACCGTTCCGGGCAAAATTCCTGCCGTAAGCAAGAACTTGGCTTGTTTTTGACCGGAGAATCACGGCGGGGAAGAGCTGCATAGGGTGCCGGTTGTCTCGTTATGCGGACCTGGAGTCGAAATGAAGCTCGTGACGAACATGATTCCCTCCCGATCACCGCTTCCCCATCAAAACCCGAACCTCAGCTAACTGCTCCCCTAAACAGACTGGAAAAATTCTATTCCTCCGTGGGCTCGGCCACGGATGACGTTTGCCCCTCAATCTCCCTTAATACCTCTCGCACACCGAGTCACTGCTGCTCATTTACCAATCCTCTATCCAGCCGCAGGCATCAGAACCCCCACACCCGTTCCACCACTGAAGTCCGCTGCCGGGTCACGGCCGACTCGCTTCGACATTCCGATAAGTTCTACATAGAACCAGCGCTCCCAGTATCGCCAGACTCACTACACATGCGCTTGCTCCGGGTGCGCTTCCCGTTTCCCCGCCTCCCCACTTGCCCGTTTCCCCGCTTTCCCGTTCCCCATTTTCTCGTTTCCCCACTTCGTCGTTCCCCCACTTTCCCGCTTTCCCGTTTTCCCACTTCCCCGTTCTCTCACTTTCCCGTTTCCCCACTTCCCCGTTTCCCCATCTTTCCCGTTTCCCCGCTTTCCCGTTTCCCAACTT
>NW_003805517.1:0-32195 GCF_000255335.2 Galendromus occidentalis | reverse complement strand
CCCGATATCCGTGTTATGCTCATCTCATCAGTCATCGGCCAACCGTTGCCGTGTTGGCTGACACTCGAAGCCGCGCAAAAAAGAGAGGACGCCTACCTGCGTCGGTTGAAGAGCTCTAGCAAAGCTCTTCCACGTGATATTCTCCATGATATGGCAATCGATGCGACGTGTCTCGATAGACAAGATCGATTCCGGTCCGATATCCCCATTTCGCCGTTTTCGATCCAGAGAATTCCCCATCCACGCAGCTACGGAGAAGTTTCATCGATTCTTCTGCTCAATTTTTCAGAGAGAATTCCGTCGTTTCCATGACTGTAGAACTGTCCCGGAGTCCTAGGCTGCCTGAAGTCCAGCTTCAATCCTCGGAAGACGGGACTCCGCGGGGTTCTTCCGTTGTGAAATGGAGATCCTCAGGATGCTTCGGCGCAGAAAGAGGTATTTCGGGGCCGGCCTGCGCTGTCTCACAGCCCAGCTGTATTTCACTCGCGAGGGTCCGAAGCTGGCTAGTCTAGGCGCGGAGATTAGAAGGAATCCTTTTACGGAGCTTTCGGGACCAGGTATGAGACGACTGAGATCGAAGAAGGGTTTATGGCCGACATGATGAGTGAGGTCGATATGGTCAAAGAGGGAAGTAGGCTCCTGATCGAACTTGTGGAGTGAAATCTCAGGAGCTGGTTCAAGACCTCGATGCACCCGCTCCTGACCAGAGACTTCGAGAGCTCCGGTCTGGACGACAGTTTCTCTCACGACGTGAGGGTTCGACCAATGCAGAGAGTGGTTTTCGTCTGCAACAATTATTCAGGCATTCAAAACGAGGGTCAACGCATAACGCGCTTGGTGCACATGTATTCGAAACTCCCTCGAAGAAGAAACGCGACCGACCTCTTGGTCGTGATGACCCGAGCCCCCAACTTAGTGGATTTGACCATCGCGACCCAGCTGGAGCATTCTCCGAACGACTTAAAAGAAACAATCATGCTGAACGTTCCGTCCGGCGCCACAACTCCTGTCAGCTCCGTCTGCATCCGGAAATCAGCCGTGAAGCTTCCTTTCGGCTACAAAATGAATATTGAAACCACCCACTGGGCGTTGCCGTTCAAGAAGTGCGGCGCGTATTGTAGTGAGAGCGATATGAGAAAAGCGCGTCCCCCATCTACCGTCGGAGTCAAAAATAGTCATAGCTTTACCATGCGGCCTAGAAACATTAGCTCAAGGCTCTCGAGAAATGAAACGTCGAGATGTCGACTCAGGGATTTATAGAGTCAAGACGCCATACAAGTTCTGGCAAATGTTTATAGAGCCTGCCGCCCAAGAAGATCTTTCCCCGACGACACTGCTCAAGTGCGGCAGACAAATGGACCTCGAACGAATTCGCAATTTCTTCGGCTTCGAAAACATGTATCGCATCCCGCTGCAGAGGCACGATCGCAAGTGGACTTTGTTCCCCGTAACATTCCCGAGCCTGGGGGCCCCGAAGCCCGTGAGGCTCCTCGCTTCTTACGCGGATAACTCCGAGTGGAGTGAGTATGCTTCTCTAATGCTGACATCCGACCCTCTCCGAGCGCCGCTCGACAAAGCAATGCAGGAACATTCGAGATCGGTGAAAAAGAAATTGAAGGAAAGTACGGTAGCTGCAGCAGAAAAAGTGAAGCGAACGAAGATATCCTGGAACGGCTCGCCTGTTTCAGAGCTGAACAGCAATCCTCAGGGGGGCAGGGATACGGAGTTCCGATCAATTTCCCAATATTGACCTCAGTCGCCGGAATCGTATGCTGCTTAGTCGAGTGGGTCGACGATGGGGTTGAGAGTTTCGACGAGTGTGGGGAGACGGAATGGAGGAGTGCTTATTGTTTCGATTTCCAGCTGGTTCTATTAGATCTTTGATTCGGGTAGCGGGTTGGGCTTCTAGAGTTCGCGTAGGTGGGGTTTTTGTATCTGTTTTGAGAGTAGCGAATGGAGTGTCTGAATGAGCGATTGTGGGTGGGGCGAATGTTGATTCCACGAGAAGATTTCAGAGACATTCTTGAAAATAGAGCTGTAGGATCTTGGTTACGATCGTATTTTTCGTTTTCTCTACGCGTAGCTTCAGCTTCGACGATCGATATTAAAGATTTGAGAGATGAAATGCTTGATGGTGAGAGAGTGCAATTGCTTCTGAAGTTCTCCCATGAGGGGGTTAGCGAATGAATCAGTCTAGATCATACCATATAAGTGTCAAGGCTTGTGCCAGTTGCTGTGACTTTGTTGTTTAGTTCTCGGAATTTGTTCATATTGTAAAGTACTGATTTTCCAGGACTGTATCTGAAGTTGATTAAGTTTGCAAGAGCAATTGATTTCGCTTGAGCAGTGGTTCTCTCAAAATTGTCGACGATGAGTTTGTAGATATCTTTCGCTGTGCTATCTTCCGTAGAACTTAGAAGTGAGTAGGTTTTGGAGTTCAAAAAGACAGCTTTTGCGAAGGTATTCAATCTGTTGTAGTCGGGATCGGTTGGAGGAACCGTTCCTTGTGTTTTTTCCCTCGCTCGAGGTTCTGTCATCAGTATGACGGGAATCGCTGACTTCTATGCTAAGAAATGGTGACTATCCTGTGCTAGAACTACTCTATTGAGATTTGCGTATGTTCGGTTCGGACCAGACGTGCTTGCAGAATCTTCCTTCGAATCGGCCATGATTTTCGAAGAACCAGACGGGACTAGTAACAAACCGTCAGTCTCGATTTCGTCCAGCGTCTTCGGAGCAAAGGAGAAAACAGTTATGTCGAGTGAGCCAGGGCAGCAGGTAGTCACTTCAGTTCGAAAGTAACTCACTTTCTGAGCTGGGAGCGGCAGTTGCCGACGTACGTGTCGAGCTAAAGAGCTGATAACGTGTTGTTCCTAGATTGGTCGAAGGCTAAATTCGGTAGATCAGCGGGACACGTACGAGCTCAGAGAGGACAACCGGAGGTTGAAATGGGAGCACACCGCGGTGATTTAATTAGAGAGAGAGTCGTCTCATATATGAGTAGGTTTACCCTCTCCAAGAGGCTCAGCTTGTAAGGTATCGAGTGAGATTTCCAGATGGTTACTAAATACGGAATCGGAGTGGCTTCGTCACTTTCCGCTCTCTTCCTGAGCGTCGAACCTGCCTCCAACGGCGTCGCGGTCGGCTTGGAGTCGATCATTCCGAACTTTTCCAGGATTCTCATGACGCTTTCCTTCTGATCAAGAAGAATGAAAAGGAAGAACCTTCTCGCTCGGTTTTTGCGTTATCCTGGCTCCTAGACAATAATTCGCTGGGCCGAGATCTTTTATGGGGAACTAGCGCTCCCGGTCGCCGCTTCGCGGCGACTCGGTATCCCTAGACTCACTACACATGCGCTAGCTCCGAGTGCGCTGGCTCCGAGTGCGCTGGCTCCAAGTGCGCTGGCTCCAAGTGCGCTGGCTCCAAGTGCGCTGGCTCCGAGTGCGCTGGCTTCGGGTGCGCTTGCTTTGGTCGCGCGTGCTCTTGGTGAGCGTCCCGTTTCCCTGCTTTCCCGTTTCCCTGCTTTCCCGTTTCCCTGCTTTCCCGTTTCTCCACGTTCCCGTTTCCCCACATCCCCGTTCCCCCATTTCCCCGTTCCGCCACTCTCCCGTTTCCCCGCTTTCCCGTTTCCCCGCTTTCCCGTTTCCCCTGTTTCCCGTACCCCCGCTTTTATTCCATATGTTCTTCGGAAAATCTATACCCTTCACGGCTACAGCAATTTCCAGCGAGATTCATTGGTGGAGAGACAGAGGCCAATGATGACGGCAACCCCCGATAGCCTTCTTAGGAGCTCCCGAGAATCCGCCCCCTCATAGTGCTCCAGCCGATGAGAAATCCTACAAATTCCCGTCTTGCCATTGATGAAATCTTTGATTCCCGGTGAGAGAACCACTCAAATTTTGGCGTAGAACTACGCCGTACGGCTCGGTTCGGAAAAAAAGCGTCACGGAGAGGAGGAAAAACTATTGTTGCGTCGAAATGCCATTCCTCACTCTGAAAACTATCGTAATGGAGCTCACCTCACTGCAACTCACACTCGTAAAAATTGGGGAGCAAGGGAAACGCAAGAGAAATCACTAGGAGAGGGGCTACAATTGGAGGGGGGCTTCTAACATTCCAAGAGAAATCTTGCTCCGGGGAATTGATGATGGATTTCTGGGGGAGAACGTGCTCCCGGTCTGGGTGGAAATCCTTGGGCGTCGCAGTCCAGATTCTATCACGTCAGCTTTTCCTCAGCCGACTTCGGCAGTGCGGGGTCTCCTAGTAGAGAGGGGATCCTCTTGGAGGGGAGCCTCTATTGGAGAGAGGCTTCTTTTGGAGGGGGGCTTTAATTTTCACAAAAGTTCCGGCAGGAGGGCCTCTATTAGAGAGGGGTTTCCATCGGAGAGGGGCTGCTATTGGAGGGTTTACGGTAATCGAGCATCGTCGGATCATCTCACCATAGCCAATCGGATCGATTGCATACGCGAACAGAGAAGATCCCCCTCGTCCAGTGGCCAGAGACCAGGACCGAGTGGCGGGTCGGTCTCTGAGTCATGAAGTGAAAAGGAGTCCAACAGCGACCACGCTCTACGTGAAAGGTCATCGCGAGGAACGACCGAGCATGGAGGGAAGAATCTAGCGACCACGAGGCCACACATCCACTCTACAGTAGCAGCGGTCGGCGTACCTCCCCCATTCGAGAAACTGGAAAGAGCGGCCCCCTACAGTGGGCTCACGGTTAACGAACGCCTCGGAGAGCGAACTTCCAGGATAATGAACCTTCCGAATCGACACAATTGACCCGCATTACAAACCAGTTTGACCTGGTTAAGTGACTTTCTCGGATTTCTGGAGAGAATCGAAGCAGATATCCCAGGTCTCGGGACTTCCGAATTCTCTTTTTTTTCTGCTAGCGCGTCGACCTAGAAATTCTTCGAACAACTTCAGCCATCGTTCGCTTATAGTGATTTTGCACCTTCAAACGAATCGACGTTGTTCTACGCAAACATCGGTTTGGCTCGTAGCCAAACCTGCTCTAAATTTTTCATGGTGGAAGGACCCCACACATGAGGACGACGACCCTCATATGACCCTCCTGAAGCTCCCGAGAACCCACCCCTAAATTCTCGCGGCAATCGGTTCAGGCGTTTGTGAATTTTGCGAATTCCCGATTTTTTAATTTTTTTCCGAGTTTTCGTATTTTCGTGGGTGGGGCACTCAAATAATTTTTTTAAGGTAGAAGGACTCATCGCATCGGAGAACTGACCCCCTATAACCACCGCTGGATCCCCCAGAACACGCTCCTAAATTTTCACGACGATCGGTTCAGCCGTTTCCGAGTCTATATGGTACCCCGGACAGACAGACAAACAAACAAACAAACAAACAAACAAACAAACAAACAAACAGACATACAGACAGACAGACAGACAGACAGACAGACAGACGTTTTTATATATATAGATTCAATCAATTCATAGATGTGGACAGCTGTTCACCCTAGCCCCTCTGAAGGAGCCCTCGTCATCCCGGTCTACGAAAGGAAGACTGACTGACTGATGTTTGGCTTATTGCACAGGAACTGCTTGTGAAGCAACAGCTTAAGTTCTCCGGAAGTACCTAAATGAAGGTAGTAAAACTACCTGACAACAGACTGCCTAGCTATCAAGCATACTCAGCCTATGTAATACACCGAATGTCCCAACAGAACCAGATTTACGAATATACCTGGGCAGGTCATTACACAGTAGACGTAAACGGTGACTGAACATTTGGCTACCAAAGTTGTTTTGACGGGCGGAGGGCGACCCTCGGGGCGATGAGGAAGCCGGTATCCGCCGGAACTCTTCTATTAAAGACTCTGTAGGCCAGAGCAGCCGTGTGCCAGCGGTAGAGCTGATCGACCTGGAGGAGACCCTAGCGTTTGTAAAGGTGGGACACAGAATCAGAACGCCGAATATCAAAGACAGCCCGAAGCGCATCATTGTGGAAGACTCGAATTTTGGAGGGAACCGACTCACTTCCCGACCCTCAAACCGCGGAGATCGTCGCGCAGCACTTCGGAGCAAGGTCATGGACATGCTCGGACCAGGTACAGTTTTCATGGAACACAACGCCGAGACAGCACGCAGAACTGTCAAAGACGATGGAAGCTCCGAAGAGGAGCACCTGGGGAACTCGAAATACAAGTCTGTTGGATCTGAAAAGAAAGATCTTGGTCTTGGCGAGATTGACCTTCAATCCGGATTCGCCAAACAGACCTTGGTTGAGGGAGAGGCGGTCTGATATCTGGGTTCGGCTTCAACACGGAAAACATAAACAGTCGGAACATTCTAACAGGGGGCGTTACATTCCGGCGAAGTGCGACGGGCGAAGCTAGTCCTAAACGTATATTTTTGCTCCCTTGGCGTGTAATCTTGGCGTGAGCTCCTGCCCGAGATCTCATACTCCTGCATCCTCAATGATGGTGTTCCTGTGGAGAAAGTTCCGCCTACCCGCTGGGCGGGTGTTATTTGCTCACAGGTGACGGTGAAGAGGTAGCCGAAAGCGTTGAAGGGGCGGGGGTCGAGATTCGTCTACCGAGGTGAGGAAAACGCGCTTGCCCTCGGCACAGCAGCCGAAGGAATCAGCTGACCTCCTCTGTGAAGCTCTCCCTTCGTGGGAGATCACATATCAGAGATCACATATATGTAGAAGCGGGATTACAAACAACGGGAAGCCAGGGTGGACCCCCAGAATTTTTATGGGGAAGGAGGCGGGGCGTACACGGTCAGAATCATAATATCCTTCCTGGGGTCCATACTCCAGCATTGCGATCGAAAACTCTCGGGAGCAGGGCATGCCATCCGATAGCTTGATCGAGATCTTGAGATCAGAGAGCGTGGACTTGACTCACTGGCTTTTAGCCACGTGTATGATCCGCATCTGGCTCCATTTCCCGCAAAAAATGTGTCGGGAGGACGCCGAGGATTGAAGCTAAGTGGTTTCGCTCGATCGAAATTCATTTCAACGTTTACCGCGACGAAAGCACTTTTGCGCTGATACATTTCCCGTTTCGTCGGAACTTATCCGCCCGGGATCTCGTCAAATCGGCTCTTGAATGCTTGTTCCACGGTGGTAAGAACGAGTCAAAGCAAAGAGATTTAGTTCCCGCTTAGCTTACCCTTGAGATGGTGGCTCTCTCCGGGAAAACCAAGCTTCCCTCCTCACCTTGAGAAGTATCAGAGTGCGAAACGCATGGAGTGAACTCTCGTCCGAGACGATCGCTCGTATCGATGGAGTCGCGTCTCCTGCATCAATAGAACTGTTGTGAGGGCTCAACCCAGTGCAGAATCGACTCGTTCGGTGGAGAAAGTGCTCTCATATTGCTCTCATATCCTTAGATATCGTGCGGCGAGAGAATCTGTGATCAGAACAAGGTGAGACTTGGGATGATTCTTTTCAAGTCAGGGGTATCTACCTTCGGTTTCTGAGCTGTTGCTGCCAGCTTCGATCATTATTGAACTTCTCGATCGATAATTTATTTCGCTGGGAGATATCTCGTCGAGGCGAGCTTCGAGCTCCTGAAATCGGTGCTTCTCCGTCAGTTTCGTCGACCGCGACGCAACCCGAGCTGTCCGATTCTCGGATGAGGAGAAGAAACTCCACGCAAGGTGACGCTTCCGATGACATTGACCATCCCATCAGGAAATCTGAGCCCGATGATCTCCCGGCCCCAAAAGAAGATTTCGGAGGAATTCGCAGACTGTCCTCAGAATCTTCTGTCCCACATGAGCTCCAAAGTCGGCAGACTCGCTCTTCGCATCAAGCTGGCTTCGAAAATGTAGAGATGAGTTCGTGAAATTGTGTTTATTTGAGGGGACGATTACGCGTTCGGAATGCACTTCATCGTCTAAGATCGCGATTTGTGAACGCGGAATGACGACTCTCTTCCTCATGATTCGTTCGTTGCTAGTTTTACGGTGCTTATCGACAGAGATCGTCCACGGTGGAGATCAGGTCGATCCGATGAAGCTAGTGGTTACAGTCGAAGATTTAGCTAAGCGGAAGGGGGTCGAACCGACTCGCCTTCTGATCGCGGACATTTCAGGGAGTTTAAGGCAAGGGAGTCTTACAGCGAGATCGAGTCTATTGATATATGGTGTTTTTTTTTTCAAGAGGAAAGGGCTGGCCGACCAAAACATCCAGTTTCTAGACGCCTCAGCCTCGCCTTTGAAAGTCATCTGCATAACGTCGCATGAACTCTTCATGCTATCGAGTCAGCTCGAAGATTTCGAGCGAAACCTCCGTTATAAGATGTTGTTCCTCGTTATCACCACCAAGAAAACTCAGAAGGCCCTCTTCGAAGCGTTCGCCGGTCGGTCTCTACACAATGCGATTGTTTGGTCAGGGGACAGAACAGCCGGCTCCCTCTGCTCTCCGAGTTTCGACAATCTGATCGTGAGGAAATCCCGGGCGTCGATCACAGATTGTGCGCCTTTAGTGTGTCTACTGCGGGGCATGAAGGACAGCATCTCGTTCTTCCTGGGCATTAAGACCTATTTGATGACTCTGTACATGCAATGCAATTCCACGGAAGTTGAGAGCCCCTACATCTCTGGCAAGACAGCGAAGACGGCGGTGCCGGTTCAGTGGCGCTATCACCCTAATAGACGATGGAACCTGTTCTTGATGGCTACCACAGAATGCTACTCATATACTGCGTTCAGCTCCGTGGGCTTGACAGCTCTAGTGGGAGTTTTTGATGCAGAGGTTTGGTGTCTGATCATGCTGAGCGCCCTGATCGTATCCTCAGCATGGTCGTCGATGATCCGCGGAACGACCTCAAAAATTCTGTCCCACATCATGGAGAGATTCATAGCAGTCCGAGAGATCAACTTCGAACCAAAAACTTACGCAAACACTCTCGTAGGCTGCGTAGCGCTCGCGTTCTCGTTCCTCATCGGTAACGTCTACTCTAATTGCGTGATGTCGACATTCTTAGATCCGACGCCTCAGTTCCCCGTCACGAATACGTGGCATAACTGTCTAGCAGAGATTTATTGCGACCGCCTTGAATATCTACAGGAAATATTGGTCCGTATGCCCGTGTGCCGGTTCCCGGCGGCATTCTTGTCAAAAGTCGACAAACCGCTCAGTCGATTCAGGCCGATGGTACAAGACGAGCCGTTCTTCGGAGCTATCGAGGGGTTGGACTATTTGAAGGGCAGATTCAGGCAGATTCCTTTGGCGGCACTTTGGACCAGCAGGAATTTGGGAAGAACAATAGAACACGGTTTACTTTCATGGAACAGGATAGACATTCTCGACATGAGGGGGAGGAGGTATAAGGAACGCTGTCACCAGAAGATGAACTCGCGGATCTCATGGTCAGCTTTCCTAGCGAGAATGAGGAATCAGACCAGATCTGACCACGAACTCGTGACGTACAACACGACGAGAGGATGGTTCGACTTCGAGAGCTTCGTGAAAATCGTCCCGATCTTCTATCTGAGCCTGGTTCTGATTTCAACTCTTGGATGCTGTGAAATCATCCGAGCTCGAGCTCCAGGAGAGATCGAAAGTTTCCTCAGGAGGGCTCGCTGTCTGCTTAAAGCTCCGCGTTGGCGCGGGATTGCCAGCCGAAACTTGGGATCCCTCCGGCATTTCGGACCCAAGATCCTTTCACCCCGGCGGGCATTCACCTGATACGGGGCGCCTAGCAGGCAGACACTTTTCGCGACACGGGGTGGCAAGAGACAGCAGGAGCCGCGAATGACTTCGGACTCGCATTTCGTGACCGATTTAGCTGCTGCAGAACGAAGAGCCGAGGAACCACTCTGATTGAGTCCTTGCGTCGCTGATTCATTCCTTTCGTCTGTCGAGAGCCTCCTCTCGATCTGTTGTCACACGTCACGACGGCCTCCTCGAATCAGAGCCCCTAGCTCGAGATCGGAGTGAAGAGTGAAGTATGAGGAGTTTCATGTTCACATACTGGCATACTGTTCTCGGAACGAAATCGATTCTCGGAAACTACCGGGGACGACCTCATTCTAAAACCATACCCACGACACCCACATGGCAATAAACGTTTTCAGAGAATGCTCTCGATATGAACTCGTGTCCGATCCGGGAGAACTATTGACGAGCGCACAACTACCTAGGCTGGCTCCATCAGCGAGGCAGTCAGGCCTGGGGAAGACCTGAATGAAAGGAGGATCTCCCCTGCATGTGGCTGAAGGCTCATTGAGGGGTTCGAGGTGCTCAACCGCCACAAATCGCCTACGAACGACAGTCTCCTTCGACGGGTTCTTAATTCTGATCACGGAAGGACATATCAGCGATGCCAACGGCTTGTGAGCCGAAATGGAAAGGAATACCATCACCGTTCCGCGAATCTCATCCCGTGTGGTGGAATGAGAGTGCCAAGTTTCCACCGAAAATCAGTGGAATCAGCGATCGTCCTACCGAGAGCTGGCGTTGGATAGGTCATCAATCGATTTTCGTCTACGTCAGAGGGAGCCTCAACCTTGAACCTCGAGGAGTCTCCGGAAAAGACCGAAGCCACAGAGCCATCCTATCCGGATGGTCAAGGTCGAGACTTGCGAATCGTCGCATCCGACGCTGGAATCTACAGAGATCAAGCCATCTCACGTTGTTTTGTGCA
Organism: Galendromus occidentalis; assembly: GCF_000255335.2. Lineage (NCBI taxonomy): Eukaryota > Metazoa > Arthropoda > Arachnida > Mesostigmata > Phytoseiidae > Galendromus > Galendromus occidentalis. Next base: position 21,568 of record NW_003805517.1, on the reverse strand, counting down.
CGAGAAGTCGTTCCAGGTTCTCTGAAGTCTGAAGTGAGCGCTCCCCCGCGACCCTTGCGAAAGGGCCGGGAGGCATCCAAATCCGAGCCCCTCATGGGACCGTCGAGTGCTGATAAAACCGGCCAGTGTTTGTGTGCACGAGCGCTCGTGTCTTCACATGATTCCGGAATGCTCACCGCCGCGGACCAGCAGGCGTGCCAATCGTGCTGAGCTCTGTTTGTCTGGGGAGTCATATCATAGCCGGGACACTCCTCTACTGATCCCGCGCTCCTCTTCTTGCCTCGAGATCTCCCCCGCGGAAATGGTGGACCCCGGATCAGTCGATCTCTCCACACCATTGTGATGCAGTGGAAGCACTCGAATGGAAGCGACGCGCCACGGAGGCTCGAAGTCGCGTTCGGATGTGATGGAAGTGACATCCGAAATTTCATCTGCAGCATAGCCTGGAGCACTCGTCGACTTACGGGAGTCGCTATGTCATGTACTTGACTCTTTCTGCCATCCGTCTCTCCGAGTGCGGAGACGTGAGGGTCGAGCTTGCGATGAGCGTCTTCATGGTAATTTTGGAGTAGGACTGCGTCCTATGTCGCACTTCCTATAGACCTCTCCCGAAGGTAAACAAATGCAACGGAAGTGGTACATGGTCAATAGTTTCGAAATTTTACGACCGTCCTTCCCCAGAAGAAAACTTTGATTCGGTCTCGCCCTTCCCTAGAAGAAAACTATGATCCGGTCTCGTGCTTCTTTGGTATAAACTATAACGAATATCCACACTTCCTTATGGAGCGGGTCCAAACTCAGTCACGTTTTTCCCAACCCAAGACACACGGAAAACCCATCACATGACACAGTGCGGTACTATTGCGGTCCCATTCAGCTCCACGCTCGTTCATGTTGCGACTTTCGTACCACATTTCGAACCACAGCCTTTCATGTGGTGTTTTCGTAACTCCTTGACGCTCGATGAAATCGAATCAATCGATAATGCCGTACGAGCAAATAAAATGCGGCCAACACCCAACACCGCCCCTCTTACTGTGCGTTCACATTACACCGGGATCCTCGATCAACATCATTGGCTTCTTCGATCCATACAGTGCAGTCATCGAGTCGACAGAGCCGACTTCGAACAGAAAAATGATATTATGCGGTGATTTTAATTGCGATATGAAAAGCCCGAAACACGAACGAAAACTGCTCTGTTACATGCGGGAAAAATTTGATTCTGAAATAATCAATAACACGGACACTTCCACTCCCTGCAATGGGACCTGCATCGACCTTACATTCTCCAGGGGAACCGAAGAATACCGGCATGTGATCAGCTATTTTAGTCGCCACAAACCTACTTTATTCTGCCTTAATAAATAAAAATGCTTTCACGCAGTCCTACGGGAATTCACTCTTCGGTCACGACCAAAGATACGCCTGCGAGCTTCGAGGAGTAAGAGCCGTCATCCCTACTCATGCACCCGCGATCTAGCTCCAGCTTGAATGCTCTGTCTCGATACTTCGATACTTTGCCTTCAAGTGCTGGTAAAGGAGACCTGATAGCATATCGTACGTGGTTGATCTCAGTGGACCGAAGAATAGAGGCCCCTCCTGCCCCTTTTCGCCGCTTCCTTGCCAACTCGTCATCTCACTAGCTATCCACCTCGGAGAAAATTGAGGGTCGGTTCGACCGGGTTTCAGAATAATGATCCTTCGAAAATTTCGGCCGAAGTTCGGTCTCTGGTCTCTGGTTGTCATCTATCAGGAGTTTGATCGCACACAACGTGCTCGCGTCAGGCAAGACGGACGAATGACTTGAAGGCCCTGGAATCGATCGGCGCATGTGTATGTCGTATCGGCCCTGGGCTACGTTCTGATAGGGTCGATTTTTTCGAAGTTATTCCCGATTTGTAGATGAGGCTGCTTCTTCCACGAGGGAGGATACAATGTCGACTCGGCGATCATATCGGAAGACCACGAGTTCCCAGCTCTCGTCATGGAAGATGGAGAAACATCGGGCACCGTTTCGGGCAAAACTCCAGCCGTAAGCAAGAACTTGGCTTCTTTTTGACCGGAGAATCACGGCGGGGAAGAGCTGCATAAAGTGCCGGAGTGGGTTGTCTCGTTATGCGGACTTAGAGTCGAAATGAAGCTCGTGACGAACATGATTGATTCACGCCGAAACCACCGTCGTCCGATTACGAAATTAGGCAAGCAGAAGGGCGGCAAAGTTCCGCCGCCTTCTCCGATAAGCCTGACGCTTAGTCCTACCTGAGAGAAGGCAATATCCAACTCCGCGTCGGGTTCATCAAAGGCAAACATCAGAGAATCCGACAGAGGCGCGACTCGGTCGTCCCTTCAAGACGTTCGTGGATTCCAGCGAGAGATCCAAGACGAGGAAAGTGGAGCATTCGCTGAGCACTGACGCTGATCGACTCGTGCATGCACGACGTTCCGGGAAGACTTCTCGCTTTTGTCATCGATTTTAATGGGAGGTATTGGACACGAACCACGACCTCTTATCGATGCTCATTGTTCCTTCTGACGCTGTTAAATACATCACGGCAACACTCGAGGAAAAACTCTGAAGCTATGGACCACCAAGTGAAATCCTCTCTAAAAGACGAATCGTACGCTGAGCAAGCGCAGCCGATGGAGACAAAGCGGAATCCAGAGGGAGCGAGCAGGGGCGTGCCCAGGATTTCCAATTGGGGGGGGAGCAACTACTTTTTGCCGGAGAAACAATACATCAAAAAGAAGCAAATCGAAGAATGCCGCTCCAGAAGTCGACCGGGGTAGTATGAAACCTGGGCTATCGGGAGGGGCCATGGCCCCTTTGCCCCCCCTGAGCACGCAACTGGGAGCGAGCCGGAGAGCCGTGAAGAATGTTCACATTGCTCGATCGATGATTCGTCGGTCGATGAACGAATTAGGGCAAGCGGAATTGAGGGGCGCGGAATAAAACTGCATGAAAAAACAGTAAGTCATTTCAATTCTCACAATCCTCCGGAAATAGCTCTCGGGTTCGAGCCCTCATCGCAATTCTCTCGCGAGACATTTCTGATCTATTTCGGGTTCTTGAAAGCATCGGCGAGTCGAAAGGGACGAGGGGGAATTCCGTCTCCGTGAAGTGCAACCCGGCCCCAACTTGGCGACGCGACGTATGTATATGCTCAAGGAGATGACTTTGCAATGTAGCAAATGATGGAATCAAAGTTCATTTTGTAGGGAATGTGAACGCCATACCTATCGCTGCAGATCTGCAGATAGATTCCGGACAGTGATTGGCGTATTCGTGGAGTTTTGGAATTGATCCGGCGATCATTCATTGAATGATACACTATACAAGGGGGGCCATTAAGTCGATTGGCAAGCCCCATGGGAGTCCCCGCAGATGGGTGGATCTGAGTCGGAACTCGGCAGCGGCTCCATCACTCGAGCACACTGATTGAGCTCACGGTCGATTGTGACTCCGTGAACTCGTCGAAGCGCGAGAACTCTCATTGAAGCGCCGCGCCCTGGAAATTCTGTCGACGCATTGGACAGCTCGTGCTAACGCAACTCGTGATGAATCCTATCGAGGACTGCCTTCCCGCCTGCTGTGGTGAGATTCTCCGCCTTATTTCATCAGGCTTTTTGTTTGGTGAGTTTTGTCTCGTTGATCTTGAGCTCGTGAAGGGTGCGAAGGAAGCGGCTCGCATGAGCGAAAAAGGATTTATGTAGGCTCAGGAGCATCCACCCGATATCTCATATTACTCCATCACCCGTGATACCCAGTGCTGATCAGCAGGAATATCCGCATCCTCACCGGTCGGGCCTTGCTTCCTCGAAGGCTATGTAGAAGAGAGAACCCAAAAAGTTGAGAAGGCGGGATCGATGTATTCGTGATGGATACATCGATGGATAATTCCTAATTGAGAAGATGGATGAAAAATCTATCAAATCGATGAATATCTAGAAAATTATCAGAGCTTGAACATAGTACACCGGAGAGGGGTGCACAGGACTTTCATGCGGAGGAAGGTTTCGGGCGTTTGATGTTGGCTGGCGTCTTATAGCGTCATACGAGAACTCGGAAGTTTAGGCCCTAAAAAATGCGGAGAATGGCAGGCAAGGAGGCACTGGGGAACCTTGGAATAGGCACCAAAACTACGCGAAGCAGGCATGATAAGAAGGCTAAACGCCGCATCAAACCGTCCATCGGTGCCCTTTCATGGGAAGTTTGAGTGTTTTTTGGTAGTCCTACCGGCTACACCAGGGCGATGTATTATAACTCCACTCTCCGACCGCTTTCCTGCAAGATAGTGGCTGTTCCAGGAGGAATTATCGTCGCTTCTTACGTTGAGAAGGTTGGACGAGCAAAACGACAGTACAGGGGTCTCGTCAGAGTCGATTGCCTTTATCGATGATGTCGCGTCTCCTCCCTCGATATAAGTGTTTTGATAAATCGAACCTAGATTGGTGATTTTCGTGCTCTTCTGTCGTGATGAGGGGTGTTGATTCGCGCGAAGCTCAATGATGATCAACATATGAAGAGCTTGCGAATACTCTTATGATGATCTGCCCACAGGATTAGGAGTACGTTCTATCCTTTCCATTGGGTCCGGATTCTCGTCCAGAGGTCCCTGCCCACTTAGACAATGAAACTCGCATGCAGAATTCGAAATTCGGGTTCACAACCCCGGTAGATATTGTGCGGATCCTATCCGCTCCAGGGGCATCTACTCTCGCTTCCTGAGCCATGGCTCCCGACAACGATTATTATTAGGCATCTCGATTTGGCGTTTGGCATATCCTTCGACTACTGGGATTGCGATTCCTCAGCGCGGAATGTCGACTCTATCCCTCATAATTTGCTCGCTGCCGCTTGTACGACGCTCATCTTCAGAGATCGTCAACGGTGGAGAGCAGCTCGATCGAACGGCGCTAGTGACTACAGTCGAAGATTTAGCCGAACAGGAGGGCGTCGTACTCACTCGCCCTCCAATTGCGAACATTTCTTGTATTCTCACGCGCGAGAGTTTCGAAGCGAGGTTATGGTGTTTCTCATTTCGAGAGGAGAATGCTGGGCGATGAAGACGCATAACTCCTTGATGCCCCAGCTTCGCCTCTGAAAATCATAAACATACGACGCAAGAACACTTCATGGAGTCTGGTCGGCTCGGAACTGTCGATTGAAACATCCGTCATGGAACGTTTCACGATCAGAACCTTGGAGGGTTCCTCGTTATCACAACCAACATTCAGGAATCATTATCCGGTCGGGGGACGGAGCAGCCGGTTCGATTTTTTTGTTTCGGTGTAGCAGCTCGCAAAGGGGTGACCCTATAATTCTCAAAAGGAACTGCGAGTGCGAAAAGGGGGAGGGGGACTGAGGGGAAGGTAGGAGGAAAAGGTGAAAGAGCCATAGGAAAAAATGCATTGACGCACTACCCAGAAGAGTGGAAAATTCAACCGGAGTACGGGGCTCATGTACATAATACCCACTAAAAAACCTATGGCTCTTTACTTGAAGGGAGAGAGCGGATAGCGTTGGATTTGATGAGTTTCGGATCATACGTTGGAGGGAAGACGAGAGGGGGAAGGGCATTCCATAGACGCGATGTACGGGGGAAAAAGTGGAGGCGAATTGCGCAGTACGATTGGAGGAAAGTTGGACAGAGTAGGGATGCTGCTTGGTACTCTTTCTGGTTACACGGGCGGGGACCAAAATAGGGGGAACGAGGGAAGAGATTTCTTCTGAGCATTCTCCATGGAAGTATCCATAAAATAGGCAGAGGTCGGTGACGTTGCGACGTGAGGATAAAGATTAAAGAGAAGAGGATATGGCTGAATCACCGATGAGACGGATAGCACGTTATTGAATAGAGTCCAGGATAGAGAGGGATGAAGCAGCGGCTTCACCCCAGATATGCGAGCAGTACTCAAGAGAGGGACGGATTTGGGTTTTATAGAGCAAAAGAAGGTGAGATGGAGAAAAATAACGTTTGGCTCTGAAGAGGAATCCTAGTATTTGGGAAGCTGATTTGGCCATGTTTGCTATGTGATGGTGCCATTTAAGATTTGACGAAAGGCACACGCCTAAAATAGTGATATTCGATGAAGGAAGTAGCGAGCGTTTCGTTGCCAAAAGAGATGGTAGGACTAAAGGGCTTGGTTTTCTTCGTGAAAATGGTAAGCTGCGTCTTCAGGGAATTGAACCGGACCAAATTAGTTGAGCCCCATCGCGGGATCTTCCGGAGATCGCAATCGATGGCGGAGAGCAAGGTGCTTCTAGAGGAATTTGTTCGAGTAGAGGTCGGCTGCTTCGTGAAAGAGTAACCAGCATGGAGTGTACTGTCGTCGGCAAAGCTGTGTATGGGATTTGAGGTGGAGGCGAGAAGATCATTGATGTGCAACAGGAAGAGAGTTGGAGAGAGTACAGAGCCTTGGGGTACACCTGCGTTCATTGGGAATGATCTTGAGAGGGCGCCATCGGCCATAACCTTAATGGAACGTCGACTAAGGAAGCTTGAAATCCAGTTGCAGAGATTTGGTTGGAGACCAAAGGAAGGGAGCTTATTCAGGAGAGCGGCATGCCAAACCCTGTCGAATGCCTTGGAATAGCCCAGAGCAACAGGAAGGGTCTCGCCATGTTTTTCAATAGCAGAGTTACGAAGATGGTTGGTGTAGAGCAGAAGATTGCCAGTGGAGCGACCCTTTCGAAAGCCATACTGCCGATCACTAATGAGGGAGGACTGTTCGAGATGGGAGAAGAGCTGGGAGTTTACGGCTTTTCCATAACCTTGGATAGGATGGAGACGAGTGAAATGGGACGATAATTAGAGGGCGAAGATTTGTCGCCTTTTTTGGGGATAGGTTGAACGAGGGCAAGCTTCCAGCAAACGGGGAATACGCCTGAATCGAATGAGAGAGAGAAGAGTCTACAGAGTACAGGAGTGAGTTCTGGGGCGCATTTTTTGAGGACTATTGCTGGGATACCATCAGGGCCTGGGGCCTTGGAAACATCAAGGGTGCCGAGTATTTTACGGATCAAGGATTGGTGGAACGATATTGGGGGCATGGAGGGAGGAGCGCCAGAAGGAGGGGGCGGGATTCGATCGCCGGGATCAAGTTTAGAGATTCGCTCATCGAGCTGCGACTTTCTAACGGCGAGGGTTGGCCGGGCGACGATGGCGAACTGTGCGTCTTTGGTGTGTCGACCGAGGATCGTGCAGGATAGGATTCCTTTCTTCAATGACTTCGTACTACCAGCGCAACCCCTCGAAAGTTTAAGCCAGCCCCTTTATCTGCTCATCGGCTAACAGGCGACATCGCCCAATCAATCAGTCGATGGGACTTGCTGCTGATAGCTTCCACAGAATTCTACTCACATACTGTACTTCATCCAGCTCCGCGTGGATGACTGTCCCGCGAAGTCAGCTTTCGATGAAGATGTTCGGTGTCTGATGGTGGTTAGCGCGCTTACCGTATCCTTAGCATGGTCGTCGATGACAGGGTTGACTTCGGGAATTCGGTTCCACATCATGGAGCGATTCATGATAGTACCAGAGATCGACTTCAAGCTCCCGCAAAGACTCTCGTGGGCTGCACAGTGTTCGCGTTCTCTTTTCAATCGGGCACCTAAATTCTAATTGCTAGGTGTCGACATTCTTAGATACGACTCCGCAGTTTCCAGAAACGCATATGAGGCATTGGGGCGGAGATACACTGCGACCGCATCGTGCGTTGAGAGGAATACTGTCATTCATGCCCGTGTGCCGCGCCCAGCGGCATCCCTGCAGGAATTCGAATACCTAATCGAAAATTTATTATGAGTCGATTCACGCTTTCAGTGCCGAAAGGGCCATATATTGGAGCAATCTGAGATATTCCATCTTCGAACCGTAGATTTAGGCAAATCCTGATGGCAGTACTAAAGACTAGCAGGATTCTGGGCGGAACGATACAGCATGGTTTTTTGCCAGGGACCTTGCAAAAACTCTAGCATTGGGAGGGAGGAGGAATGAGCTACGAACTCGCCATAAGATGAAGAGAGGGCATCGTGATCCAACTTCCAATGGGGATTCGAAAATCGAACCGAATCCGACAGGGAACTTTTGATTCACAACTAGACAAGGAAATGGTGCGACTTGGGGAGCTTTCCGAAGGTGATTCCGATTTTCAATCTGAGCTCGAGCCGGATTTCGATTATCGGACGTTGAGGAATTTCCCGAGCTCAACAACTGGAAATGCTCAGAAGCCTCTTCTTCGAAGCCAGCTATTCGCTTTACTAGCTTGAGGAAGCTAGATTGGAATTTCTTCGACATTCCACACCCAAGACTCCGCGCCTGAGCCCACGCTGACGGAAATTGTGCGGGGATTCCCGGGTATGAACCGATGGCAGGAGCCACGACTGTCGCCAGACTCCGCACCGGTGATGGATCAGATTCACAGCACCGAGCGATATCCTGGACACTAGGTGCTCCGAGCTGTTGAGCTAGGCGATCACTCTGATTGAGTTGTTTCCTAGTCCGAAATCCATTGTGAAGTCCCCCCTGAATGCCGCTTGGAGGCCAAGAAAAGCTTGACATCAACGCGTGAAGGGCTTTCCCACCGAGGACTCCGCGGGAGATTCACAATGGGCTCAAGCGAGGAGGCAGAGCGTCGGAAGCGCAACTGCGGATGAATATAAAGCGAGGCTTCGGAGTTATACCTAGAAATTATCGTGACGCGAGCCCCGCGAGACCACTTCTCCGGGTTGACTGCAGGACCGACCATCGATCGTTCGTGGAGGAAGAGCCCGCCTGCAGTGGCTCGGGCTCTCAGCAGAAATCATCGCTCCTTTCCTCTCTACACTCCGGTCGGCAGTGCTTATCGTTAGACAACCCCTGGCCTGTCTCCTGTCTGACGTCTCCGAAATCGCGATTCCCTTATTCGGAGGCTGTTGGGGATAGATGGATCCCAGGAATTGATTCAGCTAAGACTACCTCCGCCACTGAGACCTCTGCTCCCATCGCGTCTCTATATCGAGTTCCCTCGCCCTCGAATTCGTCTGCGATTTCGTCTATGAAAAACAACACACATCGGGGAGAACACCGGCGGGCCCATCTGCGAATGAGCGCAGTTCCAGCGCTCAGCAAGCTCCGCGATACAAGAAGCGGTCGGCGAAGTCTTCAAAGTGATTTTTCTCTCGCGAAGTGCCAGAATTATCAGGTGTGCTCTCATCCACTGATCTTCGCTTGAGTCGACTCGAACAAAGAGAGGTCTATCTAAAGAATCCAGCACCAGCACTCGTCAGACCGTTGATCTGCGTCACAGGCTCGTTTCGAACATCTGAAGTCCACCGGAATCGGAATCAGCTGATCTTCGGGACCTAGCTGAATCTTGCTCTCGAGGAGATGCTCCGAATTCGAGATATCAGCCCCGCTCGACCAGTATCTCGGATCCCCGAGTGGATTCCGTGAATCGCACAGCAGGAGAGTTCAACATCGACGGAACGATCGTGGATCCGATCTCCTTCGGAAGTGTTTCTCGGATCATCGAGCCTCTTCAAGGAGATTTCTCCCTTCCTTGAGACTATCTCAATCTACCACAGCATGAGAAATCATGGCCGAAGGGATTCCCGATGACTACTCGATCGCTCGGAAGTACATTCGGTGTGTTCTGCGTTGGTTCACTGCCGAGATCGAAGTTTGTGCTCACTGTGAGAAAGTCTTCATCCGAGGCAAACAGAAGCCAGAGTCGAAAGAGGTTGGACTGATCTTCTCGTCATTGTTCGACTTCGGTGATATTTGAGATCCCTCGAAAAGCTCTCCTCCGGTATTCCGAGATTTAAATCTCTTCTCGCTTTTCTTCAGGTCATTTTCGTGGTTATCGGGAACGGCAAGACGTTCACAGGAAAGGAGTTCTTCGAAGTACGAGACTGTCTGCCGCTGGAAGGGGACGCACCTTTGGCCCTGGCGATCGTGGATGCCTTCGGGGTCGTGACGATTTTCTCGCTGAGCTCCGGGATCCGCAGAGAGATTTGCCCGCGGACTTGGAAACCGGACAAGCAAGTCCTAACAGCGAACGCCGCGTCGAATCCGGAACCTGGTCAGAGCCGCGGCATCAAACGGGGTCGGAAACAGGTTCTGCAGCCGAAAGAGGAACTCGAATTGCGGAATATCATCGTCATCGATGATTAGATGATCGGACACTGCCTCCCGCATCAAAATGCAGAACTTCTACAACTTCACCGCGCAGGACGTCTTCACCCTGCCGGCGTCGACCGATAAAATTTCTGTTGCGCCAGACAAGCTCCTCGTGACTAGTCTCACGAAAGTGATGCTCCGGGTCCTGGATCTGGGCGAGAAAGGCGTCGAGACCCACAGCTTCGAGACCCGGAGCGTGGTGGACGAATTGGCGTACTGCGAGGCCAATAATCATATCGCAACGGTCGAGGGCAAAATTCTACAGGTTTATCGATCATGGTGGTCCGACCTCAGATTGACCACAATAGGTGTGGCCGTTTGCTTCGCCTGGTGTAAGACCAGTGGTCGCTTAGCAGTGTTCGACGGTCGCAAAATCACTGTCTACGAAGATCTCGAGCCCTCGTTCGAAGTCCACGGAGTGGAGGAAGTCGAGCAAATTCGTCTGAGCGAAAACGTAGTGGCTCTCAGTACTTCGAAGTTCACGCTTGTGTTCACGCTCCTCGAGGAGAAGTATGAGACACCGGACGATGAAATCATCTGGAATTTCGACTCACCGGATCTGATCGTCAATCGGCAATCTCTCTCATCGCTCACGAGTACCGAGGGGGGCTCCCGATCTGAGGTACCTGAAGATTTCAACGAAGCTTACCGGCCCGGTAGGCCAATATACGGCCTGAACATCACAGTTGAGAACTTGTGCAGTCATTCGAAATATCAGGCGAAAGTCATCCTGTTCAAGAGGGTTCAGCCACACTTCATGCAGCTTGTGTCATACGTGAATCGCTCCGAGGAGAAGAATCAAGATCCGCTCTCCCCCGAGAAGGGCGAAGTCGAATACGTGACCCTCATCATCGCCCATGGAAACAAATGCGAACTATTCGGGGTCCTCGGAGCAGATGCTAGAGGTGAATTGGAACTCCCCGAGAAGCCCGGGAGTCTCGCGGTGGACGAATGCTTTCTTCACATCTTGACGCCATCGATGCTGCGCACCTATTCCGTGCCCATACCGGGAATCACGAAAGATTGGGACCCTTTCCTGTTGAGTACGCATTTGATGAGCATGAATTGTTTATTGATGTCTCAGGACCACCTGGTTGTGGTGAGTGGTCGTGATATGGGCGACGTCACCGTTTATTCTTTGCTGAAGCCAACCACCAGTGAATTCTACGGGGATCTTGTGCTCTCTCGGGACCGCGTTGTTCTACGACGGGCGGAAGACGTGGTACGTCTTCAGGTTCGAGTTCACGGCGAAGCGTGTTCGGAGAGACTGTTGGAATTCTATCGTCGTATCGAGGATGCCGCCCCGCGTCTGACTATCGATGCTGCGCTCAGGAACTCTTCGCCCGACTCCGGTGTGGTGGAAGAAGCTCTGGAGAATTCTGATATCAGAGAATTGTTGACGGAGGAAGGATTCCTCACAGAGCTCGGCAGTACGCTGCTCTGTAAATATCCATCCATGTTGCCGCTAGTCTTGAACAAATGTACCTACATAAGTCCAAAAGTTCTGCGAGAAAAGATCGCTGTCGCCACTCCGGACATTGCGATGGCGATATGTGATTACGTATGCAATCATCTGCACAGGGGGGGCGAGGCTGGAAAACTCCATAAGAGGATGATCACCAGAAATATACCGGACTGGGTGTACGAACTCCCGCCGTTCGATGGCCGGGGACCGGACGCGAAATGTAAAGAAGAAGAGAATTGCGTATGCCTCCGATGCACAGCGGGCCTGCTCTACGGCGTCGTCGTCCTGGCGAGCGCCCCGAAGAAGATTCGGCACGAGGTTCTCATGCCTGAGCTTCTGGATGAATCTTCCATTCCCGATCTTTTGAAACTCGCCTGTCTCCTGCCCTTATCGAAGTCATCATCCGCGGATCCGGAAGATTTCGAGCCCGTCTCGGGAATCATCGTCAGACTCGCGCAGAAGTACACGAAGACTTCTCAGCCGCTCGCCCAACATCTGCTTACGGCGTTGAGCGATGTCTTATCCCTGACGGACTTCTTGAAATGTGTGCCGGAATCGTCACCGAGCCTGCTACCTTGGGTACAAAACGGACTCATGCGGGAACGTGCGAGGAAGCTCAAGCAGGAGATCGTGAGCCTCGGGACGGAAATCAGGCCTTTGTTGCCCTGATCGAAGCGACAAGTTCATACGCGATTACAAAGGACAAACGATCATTGTGGGAGGGATCAGCGGACATATCTCGAAAATATTCATGCTATACCTGTCTCTCGAAGTTGAAGAGAAGCATTCTACCCTGAGATGAGAGATAAATGTGTAACTCAGTAAATCTCTGTTTTAGCGTAGAACTACGCTATAGCCCCCGGTAACGGGCACCAACTTCAATGGGGAGTATTGGGGGGCCAAAGCTCGAAAAAATTAGAATTTCGGAAATAGCATGCGTATGTGCTGGGGTCGTCTGCTAGAGGCTTACGCACTTTTTCTATGCGAGTCACCTGTGTAACAAACTTGTCGAGCTTATTTCTCTGAAACAGAGCGTTTGACAATGAAAATGGTGATGGCTGAATATGTCCGGCTGAGAATGAGGCACCGTTCATGCTACACAATTTCCCCCTTATCTTTATAATTTCATAAAATACAGGCCAAGAAGTAGGCTCGTTCTCGCAGAACGTCGGAACGAAGACTCGGAGGCTGAAAAAACTGAGGGCAAGAAACCCTCAGCATACCTTGATTAGTCCTAATCAACTGTTCTGGAAACGCTATGTCGATTGATGGGCCCAGAAATTCCCTCTTTCTGACTTTAAATTATATTTGGTCGGAGAATCTCTCCTCCGCTAGAGATGGATCTATTCCTTGAGGATCGCCTCAGTTTTTGCTAAATTATTCGTTGAAACTTTCCTCAATTCTTCCTCCACCCCGCGACGATGTTGAAGACAACTAACACCTCCGGTTGAGGTTGTATAATGACAGCGGAAAACGATGTGCGCGCGTTCTCCATTTCATATCTCCTCTTATGAGAATGGACTCTCGTCGTTCATTCTAGCCTTGGCTACTACATTCATGCGTGTCCTTTCCTCATTGGTCGATGTCAATGGTCGTGGAAGGACACCGGCGGAGAACCTTCTGACTAGCAAGCTAAGGATGCCGGACTCCGTAAAGAAAAAAGAACGAGTTGCGCCCAATACATCGTCAGCCATAATCGCGACAAAAGAAAACAAACAGAGTGTTCAGACAAGCGATACGAAGCAGATTCCCGTAACGAACAAGGGCGAGAAGTCGTAGTTCAGTTCAACCGAAGTGATCCTCAGGAAATCACCTATCAGGCAGGACGGCAGGACGCAACGTGGTGCTAAGAGAGTCTAGCCACGGCGGGCCGTACGGCTTAGCGGACGATTGGGAGGGAGTGGTTCACCCAACGATAAACTTTTTAAACGGTGCTGTCGTCCTGTCGCAGCATTGATAATGAATGAACGTGTCTTTATCGCCTTGGGACAAATCATTCCAGAATGAAGAGCTCTTTTCTGAGTGCCGCCGCCCAGTGATGGTCTCGAAAAGGAGGATAAGGGAATCCATCCTTACAATGCCGAATCATGATCATTCTAAGGTTTCGACATTCCATTAAGAACCTAATTTTATTAGCCTTCATTAATTCATCCCCATCATCGTCTAGATGCGGATGCGCGGCCTCGCGATACTCGAAAAATCCTCCATCGGACATGCAATGATTGTTCCTTGAGATCGGCAATATGAGATCTCATCGGGAGAGCACATCATGTAGCAGCGTTTCTCCTAGGCGGACATGGTCATGGAATCTAATGTACCTTTCATACGCATAGTCGCGATGTTCTCCAATCCTTATATCCTCCACGAGGAAGTGTGGCACTCGGTCACGTACCGGTTGCCGTCCGAATTGCGGGTTGCCAAGCGGAAAACGACCCCGCACTCGGTGCAGATATCGGACCGTATATTCGATTGAAGTTTGTCGGTTGAGTATTAAGTAGATTTTGATGTCATTCGTCAACATTTCTGAGTTTAGAAAATTTGCCGAAGTCTTCGAAGGTTGCTACCGACCGAATCCCGTTCCCGCAGTTGAGTTCTCTGATCTCGTTTTCCTCAAACTAAAAAACGTCTTTTGAACAACGGCCAGAGGAAATCTCGTGATACCCTTCGTCGACCGGAGGGTAGCATCGGAAATCTTTCGCAGATCTTCGAACTCACGGAACTACGTGTTCCGTGTTCACGTAGTTCTACGCCCACAAACCACCTGAGTCCCTGACTCGGGAACCCCGGGGATTTTTTTTCTTCCACAATCTGTACGTGTCACTTTGAGGAGATGATAATCCTGGGCAAGTTTCGGTGCGGTCCAGCTCGCTTCGAGATCGGTCTCGCGGTCGGCATAACGGGCATCAATGATACAACGATCGCACCATGGATGAGGAAACTTCAGTCAAAAGGGGAAACTCCTTCGTAGGAGACTTTTACATCCGAGGCTGCACCTCCGTTTTCAGAGCAGCGATATCGAAACCCATCAGCGCGAGCCGAGGACCACAACGATCGGATCAGTGAGAAATTCTCGGAATCAGAAAGCCGTGACCAAATCAAAACACTTCAGAAGCGACTGCGGGGCCGAGCCCTTCGTCGGGGAGCGGAAGTTCCGGACCAACGACTCGGTCATGATGTGCAATTACGGCAGTCTGGGCACCCCCGAGTGGAATACTCGAGATGGAATGAAAGCCCCGAGTTTACTTACGTGATTCCATTCGACCAGAACAGAGAATCCTGTTACGCAGGCGGCTGGGGCACTCTAGCCCAGCGGTGGCCGCACTAGGGAGAGCGGACTCCCAAACCGCCTTCGTAGGAGCTGGTGGACCCCCCATTTCCCACATTGCTCCCATCCATTCGCTTCATGTGTAAAGTTCTCCGGATGAAGTGAGAAGCGAGAGAGAGCCAATCATGAGAATCCCAGCGCATCTCGAGGTCGGGGCAGTCGGAGTTCCTCCTGAAGCGCAGAAATTCAATGGATTCGCGAACAGATACCGAGCTGTAGGGATACGAGTACGGTGACTACCCTGTTGACCAAATAATTTTTACCGGAACCGTTTAACCGACACCACTTGACCGAAACCACTAGACCGAAGCCGTTTGACCGAATCCAGCTCTACCGAGATTTGAATTTCTGGGAACCGAAATTGAGGGGCGACGCGTTCGGGAACAAGAACGGGATGCGCGTTCGCTTCCGAACATGGGTTTCTCACAAGTTTATTCGGGCAGATCATCTATTCGTGCTATGTTTGAAACCACTTGGGACAAGTATGGACCTACCTACCAGCGTCGCGAGAGCATCTTCGCTGCAGGAGACAGGAGTCTATTAGGAGCATAGCATCAGGTGTCTGTTATGATGGGTTCGAATCGCTGCATGATTTTTTCATGATGGAGTGAGTGGGAGGGAAGCGATTGGATTATGCTGGACAGTGATTGAGGATTTTCCTCTCCCATCTGAAAAAATAGGCGGTTCAATTTAGAATTTTTAATTTAATTTATTCTAAAATCGGTTAAGCGCTTTCAGTCAACAGGATTCGGTCAACTGGATGGTAACCACGAGTACAATCAGCAGCCGAGCCTTATCGGCTCTCGAGACTCCGTGTGTATGAACATGCTGTGCTTTCGAGATCTTGCTTTAGAACGTGCTGGGTGGAGTCACTGACCGAATGTGTATGTGACCAACAATCCTTCTTTCTGCCGTGAAGGCTCACTCTGATCGCGTCTCACCCGATATCTCGCCGTGGACCCCCGAAAGTTTTGCTGTGGACCCCCGGGGGCCAATGCACTCCCACTTGGCCACCGCTGCTCTAGCCCACGCCCACTTAGCCGCCGACAGTCGTCATCAGCCCGAGATCTTGATCCTATCACCGAAACCTCGGTAGCTCAGGATACGCAGGGGGACCAAGTCGGGTCGGAAGTTGGCGGTGCCTCTGCAGCGACGAGAATCGCTGAGACTTTAAATCCAAGTTCAGTAGAGATCGCTCCTGTACGAAGTGATGCCTCTCCCGCATGGCTTCGCGATATTTCTTGGGATGTAATCTGTTAACGGACCTGAGACAGCTCGGAATCTATTCGGTAGGTTAACGTCGTGCCCTTCTACTTCGGCACTTCTCATTGAGGACAGCATGAAAGTGACGTCGCTGCACTAACAACTCGCCAGCGATGTCCTCTTGATGTGGATGAGCTTCAATAGAGATTCAGGAGGAATCTCTCCTCTTGTGCTAGTTCCGTCCCAATCTGGGACAGGTGGTCGTTATTCTACTCCGAGTACTGAGAGAAGCCTGCGGAGAACCTCATCGATCGAGGGACGGACTCCGGGAAGTAGCCCGAGTATATTTCCAGTTCGTTTCCCAAAATCTGAAACCTCTTCCTATCGCACCCTCGAAGCCCTCTTTCGGAGGATTCTATCCTCGGGCCGCACATAAGGATGATGCTCGTTACGCGAGCTCTGCTATGCGGTCCGTTCGGGGCCTATACTCTCGATTCGCTTCTGGCGGTGGCTCATCCAATAAATTCAAGTATCTAGTCAACGATCTTCCTTTCCAGGGGAGCCGCTCGCCTCGCAGCGGATCGGTGGGCTCTGTCAATGATCCACTTCGACTGTCGCTCAGGGGTCAACCCGCTCTGAGATAGAGCTACGACAAACTGAATGATCGCGGAGTCCAGCCCCAGCGCGTGCTCCGTCCCCTAAAGGCATCATTAGCACTTCTGACCTGTACGACAGGAAACCCTCCGCGTGGATCGTCTCGAGGGCCAACTTGGACATCTATCGACAAATCAGTCAGCCGGAGAGTAGAGTTCCATCATAGTGCTGAGAATTCCGATTCCATATTAAGGAATGCCATTGAAGCGGCCGTCGAAGAGCCGATAAGTGCGAGCTCCGATGATCTCACATCCTTTCGACTGTGTGTCGGGAATGGTACTCCTCTACCTCGAGCTTTGTCTTATACTTTCCGCGCACCCCTCGTCAGAGTTCTCGGACAAGCGAGAAGAACTCGATCCGATGAAACTTACGACCACACTAGAGAGAACAGCTTTGCAGATGGGTGTCAAACCAACTTCCCTGCTGCTTGCGGATATTTCAGCGATTCTCGTTCGAGGAAGCGTCAATATGAGGTCTAGTTTGCTGACGTTTGGCCTCAAGTATGGGAGTCGCGGGTACCTTCGAGAAACACACGCGCAGTTCCTCGACGTGCTGGCCTCGCCTCTGAAAGTCATCTGCCTGATGACGCACGAGCTATACATGATGACAAATCGACTCGACGATTTTGAGCGGAACATCCGATACAAAGGCTTGTTCCTCGTCATCGCGAGCACGCCGACAGAGAATTCGCTCTTTGCAGTCCTCCTCAGAAAGTCACTATTCAATACGATCATTTGGTCGGGAAATGAGATCGTAGGGTCTGTATGCTGCCCGACTTTCGACAATCTAGTCGCAAAAAAATACTTGAAGTCAGTCACACTTTGTGAACCCCTCCTGTGCCGCCTACGAGAGGCTCAAGTGAAAATGTTCAAATTTGCCGGATCAAAAATCACTAAAGTCATTATAACCCTGCAATGCAATGTCACGGAATCCAAAGTCAGGTATCTCTGTGGCAAAGTGACGGCGCGGTACGGATACTATCGGCACCACCCGATCAGGCGATGGGACCTTTTCGAAATACCGTCCAGCGAGTGCTACTCCTACATAATTATCGGGTCCGCGGATGCTTCGGCGCTACTTAGACCCTTCGATACGGGTACGTGGAGCTTGATCATACTCAGCGCTATCGTCGTATCTTTGGTGTGGTCGTCGATGATTCGAGGATCTTGTTGGGAAATTCTATCCCACATTGTCGTAAGATGCGTAACGGCCCGGGAGATCAACATCGAATCGAAGAATTGCGCCAATACGATCATTGGCTGCACAGCGCTCGCCTTTACCTTACTAATTGGAATACTCTACTCTAATTGCGTGATGTCCGTGTTCTTGGATCCGACCCCCCTGCTCCCAGTCACAGATGATTGGTATAATTGTCTATCAGATATGTATTGTGAGCGAGTAGACTACATACAGGAAATTTTGTCTTACGTGCCCGTGTGCCGCTTCCCTCCCGCTTTTCGAGGAATGGTCGACAGACCCCTCGGCCGATTCCGTCCGATCGTGCACGAAGAGCCATTTTACGAGGGTGTGGAGTCTATGCCTCATCTAGGCACCAAACTCCAGCAAATTCAAATGGGCGCACTCTGGACCAGCAGGATCTTCGATCGAGTTCTGCAACACGGTGTATTAGCTTGGCAGAGAATCGAGGTGCTCGATATTTACGGGAGGAAGGTCGAGAAACCAGCCCTCCAGAAAATGCGAGAGTGGACAATCTGGTCCACCTTCATATCACAGTACAGCAATAGGACCAGAATCGATCGAGGAGCCGCGACCTTCAATGCAACAAGGGGGTTGTTCGATTTCGAGAGCCTGGTGAAGATCGGACCGGTTTTCAGTTCAGCTTTAGCATTGATCTCAGTTGTCGGATGTTGTGAGATTATCCGTGCATCAGAATTCAAAAGGACTCGAATATTATTTTCAAGGATGCTCGCCGCCGCTTCCAGAGCTCGGGGTTGCACAGAAGAACGGGTGCCTCGGCGTACTTCCGTGTCCCCCGAGAAAACCACGCTCCCCCCGCGCTCCCCTCCAACGAGGCTTGCAGCAAGGCTGCTGGACGATCACGCCGCCTGAGTGTTCTCTCTAGCCGATCGACCGCCATGGCTTTGGCTAATTGTCCTGCTCTGCTTTTCGATGATCCTTCACTCGACCTCTAAGCTTGGAGCTCAAGGCTTCGCACGAGCAATGCTTTGTGAGAGATGCTCGCATGAAACATTCAGAGAAAATAAAATAAAAACATCGCTCGTTATGATTCCCGAATCATGGATTTTAATTCATGACGATCGGATATCACTAGGGCTGTGCATTCTATGCAATGGATATATTCGTGCATATATGCACATCTCAACGGCTGGAAGACCTTCATATATGCTGCGGTTTCCGGCTCGTCCTGCATGTTTCGCGCTTTTTCCTGCATAAAACGCACAGCCCTAGATATCGCATGCTAAATTTTAAGTGATCGTTTTCGCCCTTTCCTCATCCCTCTCATTCCGGGACCGAGTTCATGAAAATCGCAATCGTATTTCTTCGGGAGGGGAAGAGTACAGGAGAGTCTTTCCCCTGTCAGTCGAAGCATCCGATTCAGAATGTCAGCGTCAGAACTCCCCTCCCGACTTTAGCGATAAATGGTGGGAAATGAGGTAGCTAAGCTTCCCATCATGGGCGGCTGAGATTTAATTCCACAAAATCGAACCGAGGATTCCGGCATCCTCACAAAATTCTAGGAACGGTTTCCATTGCTTCTTTCGATAGTCGAGAGCTGGTAATGCTGAGTGAAGACATCGTTCCTCGGGAATCGTTGGGGTAACGGAGACTCTCATCAGTGGCGTAGCTAGGGGGGGGAGGCGGGGGTTATCGAACCAGGGCATCTGGGCG
This sequence comes from Galendromus occidentalis, assembly GCF_000255335.2. Lineage (NCBI taxonomy): Eukaryota > Metazoa > Arthropoda > Arachnida > Mesostigmata > Phytoseiidae > Galendromus > Galendromus occidentalis. The sequence continues at coordinate 1,887 of NW_003805517.1, read as the reverse complement.
CAGGTTCTCGGGGGCGCAGTTTTCGACCTGGACAGCCACAACAACGGCCATTTTTCGGGATAGTTTCCGTGAAGCGGCGCCATTCCGGCAAGACGGATTTGGAAGAATTAGGATTTCCGTACAGACAGAGCGCTTTGTAGGACGAACAACAGCCGGGGCGGCCGAAACTCTGGAATCAACGAGTCCGCCCGGGACGCCACTTTGAATAGCTACGCCGCAGAGTCGAACTATGGAGCCCCAAGTGAAATCGTCTCTGGAAGACGAATTCGCCGAGCAAGCGCAGCCGACGGGGTCGAAGCGGGAATCCTAGAATCCAGGAGGATCGAGCCAGAGAGCCGTGATGAATGTTCTCATTGCTCGATCGATGATTCGTCGGTCGATGAACGAGTCAGGGCAAGCGGAATGAAGGGGCGCGGAATGAAACTTGGAGTCCCCCTGCATGAGAAACAGAAAGTCCTTTCAATTCTCGCAATCCTCCGGGAAATAGCTCTCGGGTTCGAGCCCTCATCGCAATTCTCTCGCGAGATATTTCTGATCTATTTCGGGCTCTTGAAAGCATCGGCGAGTCGAAAGGGACGAGGGGGAATTCTGTCTCCGTGGAATGCAGCCCGGCCCCAACTTGGCGACGCGACGTATATGCTCAAGGAGATGACTTTGCGATGTGGCAAATGATGGAATCAAAGTTCATTTTGTAGGGGATATAAACGCCATACCTATCGCTGCAGATCTGCAGATAGATTCCGGACAGAGATTGGCGTATTCATGAGTTCGTGCTCGTGAAGTTTTGGAATTGATCCGGCGATCATCAATTGAATGATATACTATACGAGAGGGGCCATTAAGGCGATTGGCAGTCCCATGGAGTCCCCGCAGATGGGTGGATCTGGATCGGAACTCGGCAGCGACTCCACCACTCGAGCACTCCAATCAGTTCGCTGCGGATTGACGCTGAACACTGATTGAGCTCACGGTCGATTTCGGCTCGGTGAGCTCGTCGAAGCGCGAGAACTCTCATTGAAGCGCCGCGCCCTGAAAATTCTATCGACGCATTGGACAGCTCGTGTTAACGCAACTCGTGATGAATCCTATCGAGGACTGCCTTCCCGCCTGTCGTGATGAAATTCTCCGCCTTATATCATCAGGCTTGTTATTTGGTGAGTTTTGTCTCGTTGATCTTGAGCTCGTGAAGGGTGCGAAGGAAGCGGCTCGCATGAGCGAAAAAGGATTTATGTAGGCTCAGGTGCATCCACCCGATATCTCATGTTACTTCATCAACCGTGATACCCAGTGCTGCTCAGTAGGAATATCCGCATCCTCACCGGTCGGGCCTTGCTTCCTCGAAGGCTGTGTCAAAAAGCGAACCGGGAAAGTTGAGAAGGCGGGATCGGTGTATTCGTGATGGATACATCGATGGATGATGCCTAATCGAAAAGATAAATAAATAAATATCAAGAAAATAATCACGAGAGCAGTTGCGCTGATGCATGTCCCGAGTTGCTGGACCTCATCAGACCCGGAATCTCCACGAATCGGCCTCCTCATGAGTTCTGCTGGGGCATATGATGATGGGGTGAGCGACCGCTTGTTTCCCGGAGGCACGGACGAGTCAGAGTGATGTGATTCCACTCTCCGACTGCTTTCCCGCAAGATAGCGGCTGTTCCAGCAGGAATTATCTTCGCTCCTCACCTGGAGAAGGGTAGACGAGCTGAACGACAGGACAAGGGTCTCGTCAGAGTTGATTGCCCCGGTCGATGATGTCGCGTCTCCTCCCTCGATATAAGTGTTTCGATAAATCGAACCTAGATTGGTGATTTTCGCGCTCTTCTGTCGTGATGAGGGGTGTTGATCCGCATTTAGCCCAGTGATGATCCACAAATGATGATCTT
>NW_003805516.1:662572-803874 GCF_000255335.2 Galendromus occidentalis | reverse complement strand
CTACCGGTCACACATTGTTGATCTCGTCCCGATCGGCTAGTGCCACTTGTAACCTCCTGCTCAGAGTCTTCATATCTAAAAGAGCGGATTTCTATCTTGAGCTCTATCGTAGTTTTGTTGTCTCTAAGATGTTGTACTGCTCACAGATCTGGTCTCCACATCTGGTTTGCGAGAAAAACTTACTGGCACGAGTCCAGAAACGGTTTCTCAAACAATTGTCCTACAGATGTAACCTCGAGCTCGGCCCAAACCGCGTTCCGACTATAGAATCTCTCCACCGTCTCATTGATATCCGTACTCTCCGCAAATTGGAGAGTATGGGCAAATTGGATGACTTTTTCTCCATTTCCGAAAATCACCGGCGTTCCAAGCGCACATTGTATCCCAAAGTACGACCCCGTACGGATATTGTGAATAACTTTTATGCCTGGAGGTTGTCTAGACACCTGGGCTATCACCACCCTTGAAATAAAGGAGTTTTCATTCATTCATCACCTTTCGTTCGGAGAAGAATGCAGGGTGTCTTTTCTGAAGTCTTTGGGGAGCGATTTGTGAAAGATTAGACTTCCACAAAAGCACCGGACTCGCGCTCTCTAATAAGCGCGGAATCACCGACCCCTCAGCGGAAGAATCTCGCAGGAATGCACCCCACGGATTCCGGAATCCTTCGCATCGATCGCTGGAGGCGCTGCCAGTAAATTACCGTGGGTACTACCGAGGATCCCATTACACTCACCCGAGTTGCGGCAGACTCAACCCTCAGAAACTCGGATCGAGGCCGAGATCTCGGTGTTTAAAACGCAGACTCCAGCAAGCAGAAGGCACAGTAGGCTTTCGCAACTCCTTCGATCAACTTCACAACTTCTCTGATTGAAACTACTCGAGACGATGGCTTCCTCCACCATCTACAGCTTCCGGTCTCTCGAGGAGATCGAGCGGGACTTGAACGCTCTGGATTTCAAGCTCTATATCGCGGAGATCGACGCGCTCAGAGAGAGAGATCTGAGCGGGAATAGCCATCCACGTTCGGGATTTTCCCAGCAGCGACTCCCGACCCGCCCCATGAATGCAGCGAATATGCGGAGAGGCAGGGACCCGAACGGTCATCGCAGATCGTCGGGCAGGGCGCGCGACGGCTCAGGATCGCAATCGCGCCGAAAAGAGGAGGTCCAGCTGTTACCGCTCGCTGCACTGGACTACTGTCCATTTTGTTTGAAGAATGGTGAGGCAGCCGGAGTATACCGATCCCACACCCTGAAGAACTTCTTCAACAAAGTGACGTGCCCAAAGCTGAAGACTTACCGTTGCCAGATCTGCCACAATGTAGGAGGCGACTACGCTCACACAACCGGCTACTGCCCGCTCCGACCTACGTCGAAACAGTCTCGGGACTTCCACTACCTCAAGTTGAAGAACCAGGACTGAAATCTGTTATTGAGTGCTTTGGTTAGATCCATGGGAATTTGCAAGGACGCCGAAGCGTACCATCAGAGAGTAAAATTCAACTTTTTTTCCAAGCATGTCAGTGACCTCGATTGGTTTTAATAAAAGCTCTAAACGTACTTCAACATCTCGGTCTAATAGAAGCCTCAACGTCTGGGAACTCGAAGGCTAACCTTCCGCACATTCTCTGTGGAGCCCCGACGGTGACCTTCGCTTCTCACCGCTGGTTGCTCACACGGCGGAGGAGGATGAGGAGCGACCCTCGAGAGTGATTAATCCCAAGGCTTTGTCAGTCATACGCTCCGAAATCAATAATTATCGTCATACAGAAACCTCAGACTCCGGCGAGATTCTCGATTCTCACAACCCAGTCATGGTCAGTAGATGTTTCTGGATGAGCTGCATACCGAACTCTGTCTCCGTTCTCTCTCATGTGATCGGAACAGTGAGCTGGGAATAGAATGAAGGTGGTTTGAGGCGAAAGAATTATCTCGATTATGGGGTCTCGACAACCTCCGGTCCGATACGGAGGCCAAGAGATTGAGTCCGAAATTACGACATGCATTCCGCGATTATGCGGGCCCGGCAGCACGATAACTCTCGAGGCCAGACTTCTTTCAGACCGGTGCAAGAATATCATCGAGAATGGAGCCATGTGGGAATCGGCAATGGTGATCGGAGACTTTTATTGATGGTCTACATAGCATCTCAAAAAACGTTTCGAGTAACTTCCATCTCAAGGGGAGGTCGGCGGAAATCAACCGCGAATCCTCCGGGCTATGTGAATATCTTTTGGCATAATGGTGACCCTTCTGGCGTGGATCGCGCACAAATTGGTGTCTTCGAAAAGTGCGACCAGATAGGCCTCCGCGGCCTCCTGAAGTGCCGATATCGCAGCCACCTGGTATCTGATGTCCCCTTTGATGTTCTTCCCGATTGAGCGTACTAATCTCTCAAAAGGGAGTTTCTTGATAAGCAGTTCAGTAGACTTCTGATATCGCCGGATCTCGTGAAGAGCTATGATACCTGGAATAGAGAGGATCTTATCCCTAGGTGGAGTCAGGTACCGTAGAGAGGACTGTATGCTCTGCGGGCGAAGACCGATGAAGATCGATTTGTAAGCAACGTACCCGGCCTGAACCTCGTCGCAGGCTTTTTCGGCTCTCCCGGGTCTCGGACCTTAGGGGGAGCCTTTCCTGCGGAGTGTTTGCGAGCTGTCTGCTTCTTGTCTCGAGCCATTGCGTAGCTGAAGGTTCCGTAAAGACCACGGCCGGAATTCCGAGAGGTGGGAATGTTAGTGGGAATGTTGAGAAAACTGAATAGCGACCTCGCTTCTCAGCTTCGACTCGATGACGACGCGCTACCTCCGGTCCAGATGTCGGTACGTGAGCATACGGCTGAGTCAGTATGTTTCTGTCAGCAAATAAATTCAGGAATGGTGGAGAGCCTCCGCGATGAGGAGCCGTGGGCGAATCTCTGAGCGTGCATAGCACACGAGCTTGAGATCCCCACCTTGCCTCTTCGCGCATGGGACCAGACCGAATGGGGGGTACTCGTCGGTCGTATGCCTGCATGCATGTTGAGGAAAAAGAATCGGAGAGCCGCACTCGCAATGTGAGCCTCCCGATTCTCGAGACAGCTCGAGACCTGACTGCATGAGAGATGTGTTTGGGAATTTCGAATTTCCGGAGTTCGCTTACCGTGATCGACGCTTCTCCCGCGTGCAGCCAACCGACGTGAAACGAGTTTTACATTCAAAAAGACGGTGACGAAGCTGGCGCTGTATCGCCGCTGCGGCGCGGGAGCCGCAAGCCGTCACCGCTTTTGACCGAATTTTCAGAGCGATCAGCGGTATGTTGAATTAGCGCTCCGAGAAGATCTGCTTGTGAGTTGTGTTGGGCTGAGAGAATATTCTTCGATGGTGAGTTATGTTGAGTGCGGTCCTTGGACTGAGACGAGACGACTCTACTTCCAGCTTCCAGCCCCTCTTCCAGCCATGGGCATCAAGCCCGGTGCTCTTCTTCGATACGCTAGGCTTCGGACATTTTTTTCCCGGAGGAGACCGAAGGAGAGTTTGATCCTCTCTCCGGGGAAAACCCATCTGGTATGCGAAAACCCGGTTCCCAGAGAGAGACGAAGAGGCCCAGAGCTCTCGGGAAAGTCACCTCGTACATAGCGAAATCAGCTGATTGGGAACGCATAGCACGGTCCAATGCGTATGCTCTTGGCTCGGGAAAGCGCGCGATTCACCTGATATGTATCTCGCCTCCTCCAATCGATTGCCGCGATCCCCAGGCCTGCCTCTCGTAAGCGGTTCCGTCTCGGGAATCCCGAGATGCTCGGGTTCCCCGCCTTTCCCCTGCCGGAAGAACTCTGTATGCGAGTCGCAAATTCGACATGGAACAGAGGGAACAACTTGACCTCACGATCCACTTTCTCTCAATCACGCATTAACGCCGTCTGACTTGTCGATCGGGGAAGCGTAGGAAGGAAACTGGAACGAACGGATTCCTGTGAGGCAGCCAGTGCTAGCTTTAGCTACCGCAGTGGGCGCGTATGCCCTCGCTCAATCAAACTCGGGACGATATCTTTCCTAGTGTCCGAGTGCAGATTGTTGGCCTGGCAACTTCGAAAACTCCGCTCCTATATCTTCTGCGGTAGGAATCTTGACGGGCTATCTCAGGAAAACTGCCGACTCAACCTTGATAATGTTTTTGTCATGGAGAGACGTCGAGAAAGTCCGTTAGCAATTCCAAGCGTTCCGAGCGAGCTTCGTAAATATTTCCCGTCAGGCTCTCTCAACTGGCTGCATCAGCCGGCGAAGTTCAGCGAGATGTCGAAGCCTGGAGGTTCGTACTTAGCTTGCGTTCACCGTGTCACGCGTCACAAAGTGAAGCCCTATCTCGGAAATATCCGCGGACGCTAACTATTCTTCACCGATTACAGAAGGATCGCGAGATGACGTTTAGTAGGATGCTCCTCGTGAACATCTCCTTGATGTGTGTCTCGATGAGTCTTCTACAAGAGGAGAACCAGCACGGACGTCGTGTCCGACATCACGAATCAGCTCAACCGATGGAGCTTGTCAGTGGTGCCGCTTGGGCCGCGTCGCAACTTGGTGTGGTGAAAGCGACGTCCCTGCTGATCGTCGGTCTCGGACAGGTTCTTTTCGGAGGAAGCATGCGCACCGACTCGAGCCTTATCCTGCCGAACTCCTCGATATCTGAGCGGACCCGTGGAGGTAGACAGCGAGTGACTTTATTCGAAATCCTGGCCGCGCCGTTGCAAGTCGTGATTATCAGTCCGGCGAAAACTTGGCTAACGGATGCTCTAGCTAAATCAGAATTCGTCCAGGATATCCGCCACAAGTTCCTGCTGCTCATCCTGACGAGATCGCGGGGTAGCCTCTCGTTGAATGAAACGCTCCCGCGGAGATACTGGACTCGAACCATCTTTTGGTCGGGGCATAGAATGCGGAATTTCCTCTGCATAAGGATCCACGACAACTTATTCGTCACGAAAACATCGGACCCAATCAGCGCTTGTGGATGTACGCCACCAGTCTCTATCGTTGAACAAGTTGTCGACGCCTTCGATTTCGAGAAGGAAGAGTCGATTTACGCGCTTTCAGTGAAAGTGAGATCCAATTCGACCGTTTATGATGTCTCTTTCAAAACGGAGACTGTGAATTCCGTGGATCGCCAGCGAGTATTCTACAGAAGTCAACGGTGGAGTTTATGCGCACACGATGCATCGAATTGCTTCTCATACATTGTGCTGACAACTACAGACGTCACAGCTTTGCTCAAGCCCTTCGAAGCTGAAGTGTGGTGTTGCTTATTCCTAGGTGTCCTGGGTGTAGCGACGCTAGTGTCGAAGATGACGAGAGAATCCAGCGTATTCGACACTTTCAGCCATCTCATACTCGGTGCTATAACAGCTCATGATCTGCGCTTCAAACCTAAAAACTACTCCAGTCTCACAGTCGGCTGCACCGCTGTCGCCTTCACTTTCATGATATCGATTGTGTATTCGAATTGCGTTATGTCTGCATTTCTAGACCCAACAATGGAAGTGCCGCCTTCACGCCTTCGTTGGGACTGTCGAATGACCACATGGTGTGACAGCGTGCCCCTATTGGAATATCTTCTGCAGACGGGATCCGTTTGTCATTTCCCGGAGCACCTGCGGCAGAGTCTCGATAAACCCGTCAGCCGGTCTGCGATTTTCAAAGGCGATCGTTATCGGAGCTCACTCAGACTCGTCGTAGACTTCAGAAGATCCTCCCCAGAAACGTTCAGTCAAGTTTTCTTGCTCTCATCGCAAACTAGCAATATCTTGGACCGTTTAATCCAGCATGGAATCGCTTCTCTGGGGAGGATCAAAATCGCAAGAAATCATGCGCATACAAGGAGCGATCAAGGAGTCCGAGGTTCGAGGCTCAGGTCGAAAATAGTAGAGAAAAAAGGACCGAGGGTGCAGTACGTAGCTTTCAATACGACGCGAGAATGGTTCGACATGGAGAGCTTCGTCAAAATCCTACCCTTGTTTGGCATTTGCTACCTGCTCGTTCTCTCAGTCAGTTGTCTGGAAATGCTCGTGTTTACGCATAAGAATACCAAAAACTTTTTCGGGCTGATCCACACAGCCAAGGTTTAACGTCCCGGGTACTGTTATTCACATTGCTTCCGAGGACGGATCCATAGAGCAAATGTACCCAGGAGGATCAAGGCCGAGTACCTGCATATTTTTCCGGCAGCAGGGATCGAACCCACACCGCCTCCCGCGCGGCATAAGAATACCGTGAACTCTGAGGCCTTCTCTCTGCTCCACAAGGGAGGATCACCTGGATGAGAGCGAATGTCTTTCTGTTTCGCCCTTCTCTTATGTGATGCCTCCTCATTAGCTACCGATTCTCAGGGGGATCGTTGCACGTTCCGCTTCGTCGGCTTGGGTTTTTCTATCATATTGATGAGAATCTCAGCTCGTTGATAGGAAACTCCGAGTGAATGAGAAGTAGAAATATTCCTTCTCCTTCCCGATTCTGACCGAATCTCTCCGAGACCCACGGATTTAGCTCAGTATTCGTCGACGTCATCGTTGATCTTTCGTTCCGAACTTGCGATGACTCCGCGTCGAAGAAGGACCTCCGAGCCCCTGGGTCAGAAATATCAGGTCAGAAATGGAGCGATGCTCCTGGCCGAGGATTCCGGTGTCGGGAACTGCGATCCCTGACTCCTCCCGGTGCCTTGGCAATCGAGCAGGATGCCTATGAGGGATTCTCGACAAGACAACAAGACGGCAATCGAAAAACGGCTCCATCATGGCTTGTGTTGAGGTTTCGAAAGTCAACTCCGAAAGTAACGAGGCTTCCATCCTTACGGCGGCGACCGAGAGAATAGAGCTACTTACTTACATACTTACATGCTTACATGCTTACATACTTACATACTCACATACTCACATACTCACATACTCACATACTTACATACTTACATACTTACATACTTTCATACTTACATACTTACATACTTACATACTTACATACTTACATACTTACATACTTACATACTTACATACTTACATACTTACATACTTACATACTTACATACTACAACTTCACTGCCCACGAGGGGGGACAGTCTTTTGTTAAGGTTTCGAAGTAACCTGGAATCAGAGCCGGATATGCAGACTCTATACTCCAGCCAGGAACTTACCGTCCCGGTGAAGACATGGTCATTCAAGTGGCTTCGGTCATATGGATTCGGTCAAGAGACTTCGGTCATATGAATTCGGTCAACAGGGAAGTCACCCCGAAGACATCCCTTCGGGGAATAATTCTCGGAATCGTCAAATCTCCAGCCGCCGTAGAGACACCAGTGGAGATGACTTCTAGTGACGATTTCGGATTCGGAACATATTCTCCAGCTTTATTCTCCTCTGCACTCCGCCTGTTCCTCAAGTAATCGGATTTATGGAATCGAGTTCCGATGTTTCCCATTCTCCCGCAGAGCCTCGTTGTGACGTTGATGGATCTGAATTCGCCTCCCCCCAGTTTTATCTGTCAACTCAGGAATTATGATTGAACGCCGCCAAGAATTCCGCAAGCTCCGAATATATATTGAAGATCCGAGAATCCTTCAGTTTTCGTCAATCTAGCGGCTCAAGTCTCTCAGGAGCCACTTCCGTCCTCCGGGCGATCTCCCTTTGTGGACGCATTCGTCTGGGACAAGGTCTGCGATAAGTTCAGCCTCCTCGAAAGGCAAGAATGGGAGGGAGAGACAGCAAAACTCAGATCAGAGAGAATAAGGCCCGCGGATGAGCCGATCGGGAAGAAGCGTGCAATTTAAAGAAACAAGGATGTCGACTCTCCTGCACACTCCACACGCTCTTCTCGAGACTCTGGATTCCATGCTGCCCACGAGCGTCCAAGCAGGGAGGTGAGAAAATTCGTCACTATTCGCGTGGACGCTTAGCCGACGATAGATTCCAGAGAACCATTTTTGTGAGGAGTGTCTGCACAGAAAAATTACGGGGAAGCCGAGCGAGAGAGGATCCGGTTGAAAATCACTGGAGACTGGAGAGAGATGCTCGCGCCTCCGATAAAGAGGAGCTCCTGTTCAAATGGAATAAATCGCCAGCTATTTTGGGAGATATGATTCGGAATCATTCAACGATCCGGCCAATCGAGTCCCTCGAGCGTCCTCATTTCATGAAATCGATCTCAGCGGGATGTTCAACTCTCTTTGATCATGCTTGGGACGGCGGTTATGCCATGCTAGCCGAAATTTCACCGCCTTCCCGAGCTCTTATTGACTTCCACCGGGGAATCGGCCCGGAATTTCGCCCAAATGCCACCGTAGGGACGGGCCGTGGACCTCGCCGAGCCCTTTTCATGTCTCACGGCTAGAGTCGCGATATAAGGGACACGTGTATTTTCGTCAGCTTTGGCGAAGTTCTTGGAGTTTTCCACAAAATGTTCGCCCTTTGAAATTCACCAAATTCTGTTGATAATTGAATCCCCACACTATTTCGCCGTTCGTGGCGCCGAAGCTTGGATCGGAGATGTTCTCCACAGGGAGTCGTCTCTGAACGGCCATATCGAAGCTCGCCCGAGTTTCGCTTATCGCAGAATGGTTCGAGAGTTGAAATAACTTGATAGAATGAACTAGAAACATGGAATAAATGATATTTTTATTTATAGAATAATCTTGTCATGGAGATGTTGTCTGAATCGAATCAACCTATGCCCGAAAGGCCATCGGCATTCGGTAATGATCCGAGGACCGCTGCCGCATTTCCCTTCTGCACTCCCATGGATATCCTCTGTAGGAGAAACTCTTCAGCTCTCTTATCCCCGGATGACAATTTGATCCGGTTTCCCAAGTCCCGGAGGAAGGCCTCTGAAGACTCTCCTATGACTCCCAGCGTTTCGATGGCGACCGGCTGAACAAAGAAACGGTTCTCGAGCTCCTTATATTTAGAAAACTTTGTTTTCTCTGCCAGTTTGGCCACCTCACCCGCAGCACGGACCGCGAGCGAACGGTGTGATGGGCTTAACGTGTCCCATACTGTCGCATCCCAGACCAGTGGTCTACCTGCGAACAACGATGTCAAAGTGAGGCCGTCAGGACGGATGGCGGAGTTACGCGAGAGGCCCGTTGGCTCCATGGGAATTTTCGCGGACCGCAAGGCGTTAGAGATGACGGCGTTCAAGGCTCTGTGACGCGAGTGACGGCCGCTTCAGCGCGGACAACTCAGACCGTGTTCACCTAGAGCGGAGACTGGACCCGTACATCTCGCAAAGGCATGTGGAGAGCACAGAGGGAGTCCCTATCGGAGACCGGCAGCGATGCGGAGCGAATTGTTGTCCTGCATCGTACCGACCGGAGGGGATGGGATGGCATAGAGCCATTTACCACTGGTAGGGTGGAAAGAAAGCCCTGAGTCTCGCTATGACTCTGTCATCGACGACGCCTCGAATTAACTGAGAACGTCTTGATGATACGATGATACGGTCGAGGGAGCGCTGCGAGATTTCGTCCGGAAGGGTATTCCATCTAGACTGGAACCTCTGGGTCAAGAGGGCGATACGGGAGTCCAGATCAGTGGCTGTGCTCGCTGGAGAGGAACTTGCGGCTAACGACCTGAATCGGCTCAATGAGCCTAGGTGCGCACTAGAAGCCAAATCATAGTTTGATCGAACTCCCAGGCCACCAGAGGCGATGGGAAGAGAAGACTGCAACCAGGGGCTGTCTGGTGACACGTTGAGATTGAGAAGCGTGCATAAGCATAGGCGCAGCTTCAGGTAGAAATCTTGCAGAACCTCTTGGAAGGCCGGAGACATAAGCCGGAGACAGTAGCAAAGTCTCGGACTTTTTCGATGTCAGACATGACAGAGTCGCATGAGGCCCCCAGCACACCATCATCCAAAAACCATGGTCGGAATTCTGACTCTAAATTAGAAACGAGCTGATAAAATAGAATAAATTGTATCTTTGCGATATCTGCTTTCCGTTCCTATGTCCGGACAGTGTCCTTTTATAGGGAAGAGTAATGTCTCCTCTTATCGCAATTTTACTCATACCCTTGCAGCCCAGGTTGAAACGAAGGAGGGAAGAATCTTCAGTCGCAATGCTGAAATATTGGTCTCCTACTGGAGCATTACTCCACTCGCGATGGATCGTACTTTGCATGTGCGGCGTTCCAAGTCCTATGCGCAGCGCACTCACGGAAAATTCGTGTTCTCGGCCCTATGACTCTGACAGAGTTCACTGATCTTCAGAGCATTGAAAGACAAGAGGAATTACTCTGTAGCGGATATATAGATAGAATAAGCCCATGGTGCGGAATAGTGGGGAGCCCGAATTAATCCACACGAGCTGCAAGCTGCGCTATATTCGAGCTCTCGGTGGATTCGAAGATTCGCGGGCTACCCGCCTCTCCGTGGCGCTTCCAGCGCGCTTCTCGATTCGAACGTGTCTGGTCGTCCGCCATCTTGCTGTGGCCACTTGAATTGAACCTGTTCCTCTGCTGTTCTGAAATCTGACGTTCTGAAGCTGGTATGGAGCTTTCGGATCAGCAAAAACCTGCTGTCTGACAGCAGGATCCCAAAGTGTAGTCTACGCTCGTATCGCTCCGGAAGAACTCGCTCTTTCGTGGTTTAGAGTTTGGGGAGACTGCTCCGGTTTCCTCGATTGTCTTCCTTGAGCTCCGAACGAACAGTGAATTTACATGAGTGTCTCCCACGCGAGATCATCAAGACTTGCGGGTCCACATGGAGGATAATCGAGTCGGCGACTTCCTAACCCTCAGCGATGGAGCGCTCTTCGGTCGCCGTATCTGGTGTGACCGAAGGGGTCGCTACATCGAAAATGGTGAAGAATGCGTCGCGGATTTTTTCTTCCATCAGATGAGAAAGAACTCGGATGGATCAATCATTCATCTTCGGTGCAAGCACTCCAAGAGGTACATTCTTCGCACCATAGACGTTCTATGAATTCATGCACGAATCCCGATACCCGCATCAGAATTACAATCATCGCTTCCCGCAGTAAACGAGTTCAATGTCCCGTAAAGGGGAAGATCAAAGTCAGTGGAGAGATAATCTCGATGAGGGGCTCACATAATCATCCTCCTGAATTCGATGGCCACGGCTTGGACGTTCGGACGGCCAGAGGGAACTGGCTGAGAGCTCTGCGCGAAAATCCGCAGGAGTCCCCGATAGAGGCAGTCTTGAAGGAGCGACGGAGGTACTTCCCACATTTCCATATTTCTTTCTGCAGAGCATATGAATTCTCTCCAGAGCCTGAAGAATTCACGAGTCCTCTCTCCGCAGGCTACCGCTGGAAGTTGCTGCGCAAATCGTCCCTGTCGCCCATGTTCCCACGGCTCGACGCCAGGCTGCTGCGGGGAGAGCACCACGGATATTTAAACCACCGAAATTGCACGAGGTGATCAACGCCAACAGGATTCTGGGTTCTAAAGCCTCGTCGGGTGGTCGACCTTTCTTGCGCATAGACCGTCCTGAAAGCCTCAGCAATGTAACAGCCAATGAGAATCAGGTCGGCTCCGGTACGGAAAGCGAGCTCTCAGAGATAGAGAAAAAGGTCGAAGCCTGTGAGGCCAAGAGCCCAGATATCGATGGCGACATCAGTCATTCTTGGGACCTCCTTAACATGGGACTCATAACTCCGATGAGCTTCATCGATCGCGTCAAGCATAGAATTGACGTGGGTGAGTCTCATTGGGAGAAATACCTTAATGGAACCTGGAACGTCGATCCCCGAATCGATTCTTCGATTTCTGAATCGACGTTTGACCGGAGATTGACATTCATCTGAATCTTCGTATGATATTCGCTTGCCGTTTGTCCTGACTCCTGGGCGAATAGTCAACCTCACGATGCCCGCAGGTAACTCTCCGACCGAAAGGATCTCAGACCGATATTCTCAGATAGCAGACAAGGGTCTCGCCAAGAAAATTCTTCAGCACGACCATGACTACGAACAGTCGTGTGCAGTGTATCTCGGAGATCATTCGTACACGCACGCTCCGGCTTAGGTTGGTGGAATTTCGCGCTCCAGACGGAACGCAATTCCGCGATGGGTGGATAAATCTTCAGTTTCATCGAGCTGGCTGATGAGGAGACTAGGATTCATCTCAATAACGAATATTCATTTTCCAGTTTCGAGTGCGCTTGGTCAAACTTCGCGCACAAACTCGTTGTTGGAAACCTGTGTGAGCGATCGATGCACTTGTGCTATCCGCGGAGGACATCCCACCCTTCTTACGAATTGAGAACTCGTATATTCACACCAACTTCTGTACAGAAAGTATACATTAAGTTCTCCGGAAGGCTTGAACTGTAGAAACTCTCTGGCCAACCGGAGCCCGATTCCTTTTTTTGTCTGATAACGCACTTTGGGAATGTCCGCTGACAGACAGTCCCGATAGGTCGAATTCATTTTGAGTGGCGTAACCCGTTTCCGAGAACGAAATGCAGGAAGTTCTTGCAGAGCTCTGGAAAAATGCGATTTGTGATCCTTATTCGAGGCTTGTCTGTGTATCGGCAGCTCAAGACTTCCCTGAAACACCATTTTGACCGTTCAGGATGAGACAGTTCCCGGGACTTTGTCTCATGTCCCGGCGTCTAATCCGCCAAGAATTTTTAACTGAATCCTGATGTTATGATGGAATCAAGTGTTGTGATCTCAATAAAGAAAAATCCGTCGATCCAAGGACCCTGACTCGATGCCATTGTGGCAGTCTCCTGCGTCCCCTCCTTAAGGAAGTCGGGACCGTTGCCTACTTCTGTTTAGACTAGAATAAACTCCAAGCGTGCCCAGCCCGGAGAATTATCGATCCACTCAGTCCGCCAATCAATTCCATCTCGCAATTCACTGAGCCGTTTATATTTCGATTCTACGGAAAACATTCGATTGTTCAAGATTCGATTGGTCCCATAAACGGCGAGGCGATTCACGCACAATTCTCGAAAAATCCCAGCGTAGCCGTGCTGAGTCGCATTGAATTCACGGAACGCCGCGCTGCAGTGATTTCATCATTCGATCGCCTGTTTGTCAGTCAGAGCGATGAAGAAGCCGTCGCGTCGGTCCCTTTCCGGGACATGCCCGACCTCCTCTCCTTCTCCCGCGCAGAGGGCCTCGTTCCGTTCGGTCTTCTGACCAATGCGGACGGAGCGAAAACTTTTCTGAATTTTGTTTCTCATCCGGCTCATTGTCGGTACCAGCCGATAACGCTCGGCTACTGCAGTAAGAGCATCAATGTCGATGCGAGGAACAAGAGCATCATCGCGAGATCCTCGAAAACTGTGTTGAGGGTCATCGGTTTAAGCAAGAGTGTCAGAGGCAGTCCTCTCAACGATAAGCTCGGCGACATCAAGGACAGCACAAGGATCACAGCTGACAGGAACAACATCTGATCGCGGATTAGTACTGCAGAAGACGGAAATCAGCGACGGCGTCCGTCGCCGAAGATTCAAATGATCTTGATGCGCGCACCTGTTCAGTAGTTTTTCGATGATCCCGAATGTTCGCAGTGTCGACACCCACAATAAGCCTCACGGATTGAAGCGCGGGTCATTCAGTGCACGGAACTCAGACGTGTAGTGTTCAGTGACCGCAAGCCGTAGTGCTGGACAACAACATACGAGCATACGAAGTTGGTATCGACAAAAATGAAGAGGGGAATCTTCAGAATCACCTCCCGTTTGAAGAAGATGGCTGTCTTCCGAAAGGTGCGAAAAAGTTCCGTCGTCTGAGCGGCAGGTTCACCTGCGAGCTATCTTGAATCCTTTTATGGCGAGTCCTGGTTTGAACTGAGGCTATGCCAGTGATGTCTCGCGTAGCTCTGACTCAAAATTCGCTCACTGCGATGAGATCATCAAGATGTCTCGGAGACATCAATATTTGCTTAAGGCGTCTCTTCTTCCTCTAGTTCTCAGTCTCTGTTCCGAGTGATGGTCGATTCGGATGAGTAGTGTGCGCTGTTCCGGTCCACAACGTTCGTTCCGGACGATTTGGGATACATGAGGGATCGTGGAATAGGCCAATTAGCTAAGTTCCTCGTGGTCCGGGTCCTGTCAATACCCAATTGTTCTATCAGAGAATCGCCTCCCGATCCAAGTGTGATCTGTAGCGAATGGTATTACATTTGTTTCACTCTACCATACCAGAGAGAAACCGAGGCTTCGATTCCTCGCGGACTTCATCCACGGCACGAGGGGGAGAACATCACCAGTCACCAAGAGGTACCTCGGGTTAAGGCTCCAGTAGCGGCCGTTGACCGCGTCATGCATGTGCGCGTTGTGACCTCCGGAATGGACTCCATACATCTCGAGCATTATGAGAATGATCGTCATGAAGCATTTCCTGATGATTGCCATATGAATTACAAATTAGAGATTAGAGCATCTACCTCGTCCGAGATGCCAAATCCGAGTCTCTGGAGTGAGCGAGAAGATCGGCGGTATCGCTTCTTCTTCGCTTTATCGATTCGTCCAAGAGGAGAACTTCCAGTCACTGAATCGGGTGCATTGGTATGGAGTGAATTTTCTCATTGACTTGAGTTGTGCGGTTCGCAGCAGCTTAGGAAGAATAGCGATGAGAACGAAACAAACCAGAATATATCTTGGATTGAAAATCCATTGAAACGCAGGCTGGAGACGAATGACAGGCCACATGAGACGCTTTTCTGTGGATGACGTTCTATCTGGAGAATGTTCCACCCGCCTTCTCATGAGGAACGAAAACGGGAGGAGAAGGAGCACCACATGACGCTTTGAGTTCGACTGGAGTCCGCTGTCGGGCATGACCGCCTGTTTCCGAAACCCGAGCTGGTGCCCCGTTTAACGGCGCGATGCCTCTTGTAGCCGTCATCGATGCCCCTGTCGGCCTATCGTAAAGCTCGGGAAGATGAACAATCCTCCATCTCAAGCGGGAAAGATCCGATTCTCGGACTGTCAGAAGCAGTCTAAGGCTCCACGCGGTTGGGACTCCGACGCTATTTTCCGGGGTTTCTGAGCTGGTTCAAGATTTCAACAAGCCCGCCTACTGTCACAATCCTGGAAAAAGCCTATCAATCATTCTGAACTAGGCATCCGTAGATTCGTGGCCTCAGAAACATGAAGATCACGATGAATGCGAGAATCTTACCGACCCTCGATCAAGAAGGGCCGACACAGAGGAAATCGGGACTTGTCGGGAGGAAAGGAAGTTGATTAATTTGAGGAGCCTGTCGGACAGACGGTTGATGGGACTTGAATCATCCACCCGTGGATTCATGGGAGATGACATAACACCTCGCTCTCGAGTTTCCGACTCTAAACTTTGGTTCGGTGCCTCCACGGGAAGACATCGTCTGTAGTTTCGAACGTGACTCATCGATAGGACCTTCGTTCACAATTATTCTAGACCTTGGGTGACACAGTGGAACGAATCTGTGCCAAGAATTCCTCGATCTGCAGCCTCTGCTCTCGTTTTATTCCGTGAGGCCGGTTTGGTAATTCCGGTCCCTACAAAGGCATTGAGCTCGATGATATGGCAGAAGTTCGATTGGAGGCCGAAAACTTTGTCTCAATTTTCTAATTGAGCAGTGGTCATTTAGAATATGCAGTCGGGAAGCCGCTCATTTTGGGAGCGATCGTGATTCGATTAGCGCAAGCTCCATCGTTTCCTCTCAATATCTCATGCTCGGGGAAATGGAGAGCTAGCGAACGGATTCTTTGGTTGAAAATTATGATACGTAACCTGATGTTCCGTCTATGGAAATCTCGTCAGATGAGGGACCTCTACATTGCAGCTCAAGAGCACGAAGTTTCCGTCGAAGATGAGCCTTACGGGATATGACGCGGTACCAATGACGCTGGATTTTGGACAATGTGTAACGGTGAATCATCCTGAAACGGACTCGAGACAAGGGCTGGATGTCGGTCGAGCCACTTAGAGCGCGCCGGTATTCTTCGTCGTAATCGTCTCGAGTTGCTCGATCTCGTATCCACTCGGGATAAGGAGATGATGTGAATTACGCTCACGAGGAACGAGGATACGCGGGATCAAGGCCTTATCTGCAATGAGAGAACTCGCCTGCTTCAGAGAGCTTCAGAGAAGCGGTCGATGTTTGGGTCCGACCCGTACTTTCTCTCGTAACGCGTGTGCGGCAGCGCTCGAACTCACCAACACAACACGCACTCGACACTCTGCGTTGGCGGATCGAAAGTCGAACCCTCCATGTGATTACGCTCGATTTTCGAAGAACTATTCGCGAAGTCCCTCGCTGTTTACTCGGTCGTGATATACGACGCTTCCCGACGTCCTTGTCGTTGAATCTAATGTGTGACCGTAATTCCGTGAATCAGCCGCGGAATGGAGGGCCACATCGGCCGGCAATCTCATCTCCGGTACGTGGTCCTGTCTGACAGGGGAACGTGGCGCCTCTGCTGAGCTAAGCATTCATACCGTTAGCGTCAATTTTCTATTTCTTCCATTCCGCGGACCAGACCGGGCATAAAGTATCGTAATTCGTGAGCTCGAGATGCGCCACGATATCCTTCAGAGAGCAAGTGAATCGCTTTTCTGAGCTCATCGGATCTCGGACCTGAGTCTAAGGGCGGGAATCTGCTCGAGAAACACTGTGACATGTCACGATGACGTGGTTCGATGGCTTTCCACTGCCGCTACAAGGGTCACACCTCGTCGAAGAACGGTTCTCGGAATCGGGTCGCTTTCGGATCGAGACGGGGCATCTACACTGATCGACAGAGTTTCGGATCTCCCGGCCTGGGCGTTTTCCGAAACGAAAAACTCCCACGTGCTCTTCCCAGTGTTGCACAATCCGACTTGTCTCTTGGTCCGATGATTTCTCGTGAGCATTGCAGACACGCTCATCATTTTTTCCTTGACGGTGACGGCGACCGCGCCAGTGTTGCTCGCCCGAGATCTTCAAAAGCTGCGACAGCGAGCCATGTCAATCGAAAGAGGAGACGCTGTCTCGCTCAGAATTCATGCACGAATCAACTATTGTCAATTTCAATCTTCCGCGGCCTATCTTCCATTGTCGAACGTTTCAGAGAAACGAGCCCAGATCAGCGCAGTGGAGCGAATCAATCTCACGGCTTCCCTTTCTGCTTCTCTTTTCTCTGCGAGTTCTCTGCGAACTCATGGAACGAATATTTTTTTTTGGGCAAAGACAATGTATATTCCGAATTCTTTCGAGGGTTTCTGTGTCTATTGTCTATCATCTCAATGGCGAACGAACATCGGAGGGCTCTCCGAAATTAATTCGAAACCTTCCCGGTAATGGGCTCATCGCTGCCGATCTACTGAAAGTATCGTGACTCTCAAATCCGGATTTTCCAAGACCAGGAACAGAGCTCGTCAATAATCTCTCGGTATGTTGAAAGAATTCCGGACGGCCCGTCAAGAACATCTGAGCGCGTCAAAGCCCGCCGCAGGAACAATTTTTCATGTCATAGTGTAGCGGTAGCTATCGACTCAAAAGTTGTGGTTCCCGAGGCCTCTACTACACTTCGTCGAATTGCAAGAATCGAACTCACTCTGAAGTGCCATGGCTGAGTCCCAGACGAGTCCTGGACTCCTCGAACCAATGGGAACGTAAAATCGCTGATTTTTCGGAAAGCTCGCTGCGCGAGTACCGGAGCTGATTCTCTCCCTCGCCTCACGGGACGAGAGATTGCTCATCTGGTATCACCGCGAGCCGTGTATGTGTCTCGCTCCTCGATGCGCTGTATAATAGGCTACGTTGGAGTTACTATACGCTTTCTGTTATCCGCTTGCTGTCTTAGCTATAGGGCAAGCTTTCAAGAAATCAATTCGGTGGCTCCGCGAGATTGGAAGAGACACGAATGTTCATAGGTATATATTATATCGCTTCTGAGAGGAAGTTCTAATCGGGACTTATCAATGGACGTGGCATCCATAGACTCGGGTGCGTAGAACCCGAATGTTTGTGGAGAGAGTAAGAAAATCGATATTCTTCCAAATTTTCAGACGAGCTCAGGCGACCAAGTGAAGGACAATTCCACGTTTTACACAGAGGAACTAGCCGAAGAACAAGAACAGATCATCATGGAGAAAGTTTACAGCGAAGCCTTGTATGCCGTAATGCACCGTGTCGGCCGAACAGAATACAGGTCTGCTAGTTCTCCTCACGTGTAGCGAAGCAGTCGTAGACGGACGTGATTGTCTACAAATAACACCTTTGCGAAGCTGAACCCCCTGTACCACTTGTATTCTCGTGTTTTTTTCCCCGCGTTCAGGAAGGAGGACTTATATTTTTTCCTGAAAGATGCCTTCGCACTCGAGGACGACAAGCATTACGAATTGCTTCAGAGCGTCGGACAGGAAGAGAAGCCACAGACGTGCGTGGAAGTCTTCGTGGAACGTGCGGAGAATCTGATTGCGAAAGACGTGAATGGTAATTAAGGCCCTCCACCGTAGCTCCGGAACGCGGAGACTGAACTCTTAGATATATTCTTCGAGGAACGGCCCTCGGCTTGGACGGAATTCCGAAGAGCGATTAGCCGAGAACAGATCCCAACCGCTTGTCTCTGTTGTCATAGCGAAACATTCCTTCCCGATGGAAATGGCTGAATCTGTGAGAATGTTTAAGGTTTCAGCGATCCCTATTGTATGCTGGGCATACAATTGGGTGCTGGCGGCTATGAGGGGACCTGTGACATGAACAACATAGAAGCTACCCAAGTTATGACCACGAAAGTACAGCACGCGAATCTGAATCCTGTCTGGAACGAGAAATTCATCCTGTAAGTTTCGTCTCCCTCGGTGTCGAGAGGCAAAAAGGCTGATCGTGGACCCGAAATCAGTTCAATACTCGATTGAATTCTCTGGCTTTGAATATCTCATTTTCCTCCCAGAGATGTCAAAGACGTTCTTTCGGACTTGTTCCACTTGGATATATGGTGAGTATTCCCATCGAGCATCGATTTAGTACGGTCATTTATTTCACCCACAGATCGAAGCACTGAGATGGGGATGATTATCGAGGGGAGAGAGAGGGAAATAACGAGAATAATTATCATGAACTCAATGGTCACCTGTCTGTCGAATGAACCCTCTTTGAGCTCTCGAGGTGAACCCTTTTCTGGCGGACGGGAGTCCGTTCCTACCCAAGCTTGCCGAGGGCGTCCCCCTGTCCTGTGGAAGTCGAGCCGAAATAAGTGATCTAGCAAACTTTCTCTCAAAGGGACGAAGATATCGAGAAGGGAAATTTGATCGAAGCCGCTTCTAAAGTGACCGACGTCAGCTCAATCAAGGGTCTGGGTCGATTTTTTAAGCAAATTGCTGAGTCCACGAAGGGAAGCGACGCACAAGATGATTTTCTCGGCTGTGTAACGATCCCTCTGAAGGTAAGTGTCTCCGGATCCTTGAAAAAAATCGTCATACTCATTCCCGTTCTCCGGCTCTGATGTGTTCCTCGATAGTGGGAACTCTCGGAGCGCAGGGTCCGCTGAACGATTTTCTCCGGCGGGACAAAAAAAAGGGCTCGAACATCTGTCCCTACGCCTTTCAGGAAGTTCCTGGATCGGGGATAAACGAGTGGCTCCAGTTGACTTCTCGCTTCAGTAAGGGTTCAACGATAAGAGGTCGGATCAAGCTGGAGCTGACTATACGCTGCAGGAAGCGGCGCGGAAAGGATGTTTCACAGGTCGGCATCAGGGCAGAGGAATGAAGAGATCTGGACGCGTTAATCCCTCTCTTAGTCTGACACAGGCAGCTTATTACAGGAAAGCGACTCGCCGTCAGCGGTTCGCACTTACGAGACGCTGTTGACAATCTTCGCTGAACAGCAGTTGCAACACGCTCAGGTGGGTTAGTGCTGCTCCTATCGAATCCATCGTTGGCGAGTCTCGACCCTTGACGCCAAAGCGGCATGATCAACTGCAGATTGACGCTCCGAGAGAATTACCTAATGGTATTGAATTGCTGTTTCGAGAGTGGGTGGGAAGGTGCCGTCGTTGTAGTCTCCCCTAGAGCTCATCTGTTGCTCTCATTGTCTGCTTTGCTCTTCCACCTGACATCCGAATCACAGACTCTGTACCATTATTCAAAAAGCGACTCAGACAATACCTACTGCACTGTCAAAATGACAGACTGATGTCTTTCTGAACCCATACAATACGAGTATCTCCGATAGTTTCAGCGACGGCCACACTATTCCAAGAATAAGGACGCGCTGTCATTATCGCCCCCCAAAGATAGAAGGCCTGACCCCCGCGGCACACGCCAAAGAAAAAATCACAACTCGATAATAAACCATGTTTAAATCAAAAAAAAAAGTAGGAAACGATGATGGAGGAATTCTACCGAGAGGTCGACGCGTAACCCAAGGCGTCGCGTCGACTGAGGTCTCCTCCCACGGAGCCTGCTACTCGCATGATTCCAGAAGGGAACTTTAAAAGATACGCCTCAGGTGGATGAGAGAGCAGTGCTCCCACCGACATGGGCGGCGGAACGGATGATGAAAAAGTGCCGGTCCCGGGAATCTGCGAGAGTCATGGTGGAGATGGAAGCGCGATCACCGATGACCGCCTCTTCCGCGGGGAATAGCATGTTGTCATCTGAAACCTCATTAGGCAGTGATTTCGCTCTTGTTCCGAAGCATGCCCACGCATTCATCGGGAAATGACATCACTTCGCAATGACGCAACGTCTGATGGAGAGAATTGCATTTCCCCCATTCGAATGCTTCACGGGTCGGAACCCATATCGGGCGAGGGTCTCCTAAACGGGGGTCACGGAGAGCGTACTGAGGTGCGAGGGATGCAGCCGAGTCGATTGCCGGTCCGCGACGCAATGAAGAAGCGAGCGAAATGTGAGATCGGAGCTAGCCTCGCTCGTATTCCAGGCGGGAACAATACGTCGGATCTCTATTCCAGACCTCTGAGAAATGGTCGGGCTTCATACCGCCGCAAGCTACCGCTATCCTAGACCAAATAGCCGTACAAGGGAATCTAAGTCCTCTGCAGCGCAGCGTGTCACAATGGACTGTCTACGTGAATATCAATAACACCGCACAGCTGGATTACAAACTCATCCTCAGCTACCTCAGCGATCTCAACACTCAATGGCTGAAGGTCAACGATTTCTCCCCCAATCAGGTGCGAATTGAGAATACTCGGCAGGGGAGGAGCTGAACTCTGCTTCCGGATCTGAATAATATTCTGTTGAGCCGTGGAGCACTCGAGGAAGATATATACGCAAACATCGAGTGCCCATGAGGTGCTGCGGGCGGTAAAGTTTTTTCGGAGATATCTGTCGCGTGTAATGAATCTCGCGCTCTCCCAACTCCGCTCTCCGTACACGCCCAACCCTCACGTCCGTAGATATCCGGGTGATTCTTGAATTTGCATGGGAGACCTCCATGACTTATTCTGATGCTTCCAGGTCAGAGCCGTGGAAGAGGCTACCGACTGCTTCGTCTCGCACAGCCTGAGACTCTTGAGGAAACATTGCGAGATTTGGCCATCAGGGACTTTCGAGGGACAGGCGAACATGAACGGCCTTCTGAAGTAATTCTTGAGGATCAGAGACGACTGAATACAATTAGGCTAGATATAGGGCTCCATCGAACGAAATGATCTTGTGGCTTTCTTATGCGAGCAAGCCTAGGTGCTGCGGAGAAGTCATTTCCGGTATGATTATACGAAACCCGGCGTGGGAACCCTTTTTCCCCCCAAACCTTTCTGCGTCGGAAGAAAGCGATGTCCCGGGTCGGGGGTCGGGGCTCGATGTCGCTCGTTGTCGGGGGGAATTTCGATAGCGCGAAAGGAGTTCCGCTGATCGGCGCTCAGCCGAGTCCATTATTTCGAGTCTGCGATACAAGAATAACCGAGAAGAATAAGAGGACAAACGCGACGACGACCGAATGACATCCCAATGATTGCAGATGCCTGGGTCTTATCAGGAGAATGTCTGCCTTTCGTCAAACCGACAACGATAAGCAACGTAGACTGCAGGAGGACATCGAACTCGCACTCACCGTAAGTCGACCACGACTAACGCGTCAACGCAAACTTATCTCGGGCAAGATACGCTTCTATTCGCAGGAAAACTCCCTCTCGCTTTTTGTTTATCGGTCCGCCTCTCCTTGTTCCCGTTTCTCCATTGTCTCCCTTGCTATTTCTTCACGATCGATGAACGAGGTCGTAAATGCCTCTCTTACGGAGCTGGTCTCCGATACCTCCGACTCAGCACCCGTTCCCATTCCTATCAATGTTGGAAAGGACCCAAATGAGAAGAGCTTTGACTCGGACTCGAGGCAAAGATTCGCACCAATGGCTCCGTTCACATCGGAAGGCCTCACCCTCCAGACTAGAAACCTTGACGAGCACTTTACCGGAATGGTCATAATTCCAGGAGGGAGCTCAATCCTGGCTCAAGGCTCAAATAGCAGCCAGGGAGCCCATGACCTTCGACACGGACGCTTCGATCCAGGGGTACATTGAAGTGCTTCGAGACGTCTCGCAAGAGCTGCGTCTGGGACAGAAATACTACCACGACAGATTTTCCGGGTTCGTACTTCTCTGGTTCAGTCGGCTGAGAATCGAGGAAGAAGGAGAACAAGCTCAACATTTTGTTGAGAATTTTCGACGAGATGTCATTTAGATTTTCTCGTTACGCTTCCGCAGCGAACTCGGAGTTCCGTACACAAACCTCATCTACAGGAGCTACGAGCTCGAAGTGAGTCTCCCAAATAGGATTCTGAATTGATGCCGATCGTCCTGCCGAGAAGAACCTTTTTTCTTTCGGCGTTCCCACTCGATTTGGAGGAATAAGTGATCCAATATATTCCCGAATGATGCTCCCAAAGCTCGAAGAAGAGCTGGCGGGAGAAATTAAGGACCTCGTCAGCAAGATGGACAGCGATGCGGCTTGGGCAACTCACGGCCCTGATCCCAAGAGAGCGCAGGACAAGAGCATGCGAGCCGGGACGCGACTTTACGAGCTCTACATCGCAATCCAGGATTTCGTTATGTTTCGTCGATCATTCGAAAACTACAAGTGAGTCAGAACGATTATCCCATTCGGAAGCAACGAGTTTACGCAATGGTTTTCGACGAGGGAATTTATGCTGCTCGATCGAGCACAACTATTATTGTCGACGTATCGACGCAATTCTGCTACTTCTCCCGAATGGGATCATGGAAGTGTGGCTCCATAATTCATGATAATAATCCATATGCATAAGATCCCCTGAAATTCTAAAACCCGACGCTGAACTCTCCCCTGACAGGCCCGCCAAAGAGGAATTGACGCTGCATCAGTTTCACTTGTGGTTTTCGGAAGCGGTGCAGAACTGGTTCCTGATGGCGAAGGTTAAGTCGAAAGGCATCATCACGAATGCCGTAGACGTCGACGCTGAGGAGAATAAGTTCAAAGCTCTGGACCAGGTGAAGCACAGTGCGTCCGCCGTCGACGTAGCTGGCTGCATCAAACAGATCAAATTGTTCTGGAAAGAGCTCGATTGGCCCGACAAGGCTCAATCTTACCCCCTGATAATAAAAATTCTCGAGGCTATATGCGACTGTGCTCTACACTACGTCGGCCTTTGTCATTCAAAGCTCGACTCGGCAGGATACTTCGACTTCGAAGGGCAGTTCGACGTCGCCAGCGAGGTGAATTTTCTTAACGCTTATCCCTTCGGCTCCTATTTGCCCCCCATGGTCTTGCCGGGCGTACATAGAATCGCCTAATTGAGCAGATCTCAGATCAGAACTCGTGAGCTCCCACCTGTAGGCACATTCTTAAATTGCGAATGAAGAATTATCCAGATATGTAGAGGAAGACTTGTTCGTGGGTATATGATGCTCCGGAGGCTCGAAGAATCTCGAGGAACAGGCTGGCACCCAGGACCGTCGCAAATAAACCAGCGAGGTATCCTCTGATCGTTTCAGGTTTGCGTGATTCTCTCGAATATCGAGTTCGTCCGGGACTACATCCTGACCTTGAGTAAAGATCTTCATGTGCAAGATGTTCTCGATGCCATCACTGAAGTCGAGGGCGAAAGCACCGCTGTGCAGTGCCGAACCGCAATCGAGGCCATGATTGAATCAACCGATGATGACGTCGTCAACAAAACTCTCTTCATTCTCAAAGGCCTCGGCGAGAAAGTGAGTCTCCGCTTCAATGATGCAATTTTCTCCAAGGCCAGCGTTCAACTGGTGAATGACTTTTCGAAAACGAGGCCGCTCCGCAGGATCGGTATTTGATTATTAGATTCATTGAGCGAGGAGTCTTTTGAGAACTCCTCTCGGATAGACAATCTGCCACTTTCGACATCCACTTCAAGTCTCGCTTTGCGACCCTCAATGCGAACCGTCTGAGCTTCAGCGGGACCTTAGACGTGGTACGGAGCGTCCCTCCACAATTTCGTCACCGACATTGTCGGGGAATACACGCATATACTCCCTCTACCCTCGGGGAAATACATCGGCCAGGGGAATGAATCCATAGCATCGGGATGAGGGCCATGGCTGGATACCGGGGTCAAAATGTAAATTTTCTGATGATTTCTTGATCCATCGGGTGCCCGGCTTTCTGTCACACCTCACGTCATGCCTGAAATTTCTTCCCTAAACATTCACCTTGAAACCATGGAGTATTTAACCTGCAATCGGATAGATCAGCGATGCGGAGCTTCCCCCTCCGAGAAGCTCCCTGACGTTGATCTTAATCGGTTGCGGAACTCTTCTGGAGTGAACTCGCATTCCTTTTCGTGGGAAATCGCCGCTTGGATCGAAAGACGATCGATGCTGAATATGGCGCATGAAATCTCTGCCGAAGCGAGCGGGGGCTATTGTGGAGCTGTGTTGGTCAATGGGTCAGCCGATTCTCCTTCGCGAGAGCAACTCCCGCGTTGCATTTGGCTCATAAGCCGGCGACAACATCAGGACTTCGCCCGGGGCAAGCTGAACTTTCGGCAATATTCTGCGCCCAAACCTATCGCCGACCCTCGGGATAACATCTCGGACCAATTTCTTGCGGATCTTTCGCCGCGACGACGACGGGATCAGCGGGATATTTGACAGCCGGGCGGATGTCGAGCATCGCGGGTTTCCACAAGGCACGCCCCCACCTTCTCCCTGCTTAGCCTGTCCGGGAGCGCGCCCGGGTTCTCTCGGTTCCAAGGTTCTGACCCTATCACAGCTTTCGTTTGACTATTTCCAGATCCGACCGGAAATTCGCAAGTGCATGAATCACGTCGCATCCGAGCCGCAGAAGCGAACCGTCGAGGAATCGCTCGAGCCGCTATACGAGTACCTCGAACAGAATCTGGCTATGACCTACAACCAGTTGGAGCACGTGAATTTCTATCGATTCAGCCAGAGAATCTGGTCGGTGATCATCGAGGAACTCCGCAACCTAGCATGGCAACACCGAGGTGGTAAGCAGGAATTTTTCGAGAGGCTGAACGAAGCTTCGGACAAAATCGGGACGTACATGCACGCTTCCGGGAACGGTCTCACGCTCCAACACGTCAAGTCGGAGGAATTCGAGGTGAGTGAAATAAAAATAAGCGATGAGAGAAGATGCTCTCGAGACGGCTAGGAAACATTTTCCATCGGTATCGGGGAGCCTCCACCCATAATCGAGTCTAATGGAATAGTATGAACATCAATATATGCGGATACGGCATGGACGAATCCCCTCTACCTCTCGGTAGAATCTCCGGCGTCGTGATCCTGCGAATCCGATTGCCAGGAAGCAAGATTGACGCTGAGGACGTTCCTATACACCGCCCAATCGCGTTTCCTCGAACGCTCACGCAGCTCGGCTGCACCACTCCAGAGAACGGCTTCGGACACAAAGACCTCTTGAGACCCCTTCGCACATTTTCAATTCAAGTGACTTTTCATTGCCATGCGCCGTCTCGCTCGTTGCTCTCTTCCATCGAGCTTTCGTCTTCGTTGGCTATTGGGGTCGACTGCGTGGAAAATAAATGATTTACGCGAGCGTTTGTGTTCGAGTACAGTTTCAAATAAATCCTTCGCGTGTGAAAGGAGTCAACGAGTCGATAGGCGAAGCATCGCAGGAAAAATCTTTTTCGGCAGAGATGCGTCGCTGATGAAGCGAAATCGAATGTTGTTATTAAGACGGTGGACGGGAAAAAACTCCCGTCACGCTTCGGATGCGACGCGTCGACCGCTCGCAGTGGATACTCTCGGCCAATACCCATTCTAGAACGTCGAGCGCAAACATCGTTGCCAGCAGGGCTCAAGCAAGACACATAGCTCCTATAGTTGCCTCCGCTCTTGGGCGGAAGGGGAAGGGGGAGGGCGAGCCGGCCCGATGGGAGAGATGGGGGGGTTGGCGCCGAAGCCACGGACCCCGGCTCAGCTGTGAGACACTCGAAAGCCTACAACTTCTATTTCTCCTTGCCAAAACGTGGCAATCTCCTTAAATTACTTGGCCCCGTCCTTTTGCTTTGCCTGCTCGCCCACTCGCTCGCTTGGTCTGAAGCTCGTTCTCTTCCTGTGAATGTCGTCAAGCCTCCGACGTTCGCCGTTGATACCCTTCCCGCTCGGTCGGGGCTTCTGGACAGATGGCTTGCGCTCGAATGTTCGAGCAGGGATAACTCACGCTCGTTTTTCTCAAACCGTGCTCCGACCTCTGTGCCGGGTGTCGTTCGCGCCAGCAATCGAATTGGGGTCCTGACAACACACGAGAATAACAAGACGTCTTCTCCAATCTACATGTGATCTTCATCTGAATTTCAATGGGAGCTATCTCGATTCTCGTTTCGTACGCAAGTCGAGCCGAATTCGCCGGTCGGGCGGAAGGATCATCGAAGAACCTGCGTTGAGCTCCGGAATCGTCCGCAATACTTATCCGTTCTCCGTCGTTTTGATCGGCTCGGAGGGACGGGGGCAACGCGTCCCTGGCGGTGTCGAGACCACGATCGGCGAATCTCCGCCATTACCGTCGCGTTGAGAGCTTTTCCATGTTTGAAATTACAAGTGACGGGGAGTTTTACGGTTGTTCCGGAAGCTTTCTGGCTGACGGTTTGCCGGCTTGGTTCGTATCGCTGAATCGGGATCCCCGCCCATGATTCCACGCCGCGCCGGAGAGCGAAGGTGTCAGACCCAGTAGTACTCGTGCAGGCCAATTTCGGATGCGAAGGAGATCCGGGGCCAATCTTTCAGCGCTGACTCTTGGATAAATAATAATCGAAGCGGTGTGAAGCACGCGCTCAGGCTCGAGTGACTCCCCGAATAAGTGTCCGCTCTCCTCCATTCTCGACGTTTTTCTATCCGAGTCTTTTGTCTTTGGATGAGCAATCGTGAATCGGAAATCGAAGATCGGCTCGGATCGGGGGCGGCCCTCGAGATGGTCGGGAGCCGGGCGGGTCGGGCGTCCCTATTGCGAAACTTTCACTTCGCGTTGTGGAACGCCACTCTCACCCAGTTATTTCATTCGCTCAATCCACAGCGCAGGGAAAAGCCGACGATTGCCGTTCTCGGAGGGGTCTTCATCGGGGTATCTATTGAAACTTCCAGATCGAGTCGGAGACCCTGTGGCCTAAGTGCGGCACGCCGCGACGCCGACGTGTCAAGGGTTCGCCCATTGACACCCCTGCAAGAGTATGTGTGCTCCGCTGAACTTACGCTGCGTCACAGATAGAGAAATTATTTGATGGAAATACGTGCGAGCCCAATCGGGAGCAATGGTCGTCATAGTTCGAATCGTCCTACAACTAGAAGGAAATCTTCTTGTGGAATTATTGTGGCTGAATCCAGGCGTTGTCTCTTTAGTCCGACCGAGCCACTCAGTCAATCAGTCGGTCGGTCGCGGTCGGTCGGTCGGAGACTCGTGCGACTAGTCCCATTCACAAGACCTCCATCGTGACCTTCTGTGCCGACCTGTCGTTAAGGAGAGGGACCGCGGGATGTGTGTGATTTTCTGGGACCCGGCACGTAGCATAAGTTTCGACGAGGTGGGCGGTGTACGTGACTCGCTAAGTGACAGGAAGTGTGTAAGTCGGACTTGACAAGAAGTCATACGACTAGCTTCAAGAGAAAATGTGCCTTGTAGGGCGGTTTCTTGGTGCTGGAGCGCGAGGACTTTCATTGTCATGTGGGAAACAATCTCTCGACCCGGAAACTTCCCGTCCCGTGCTTCTGCATCGTTTATCCTCTAATCGGCAGAGGCACTTTTTCGTGCTTTCATCGGTCGAGTAGAATGTTTTCTTCTCTCCTCTACTCGGTTAGCGCGGTGCCGGTGTGGCGTTCACAACTGTTTTCCCGCAAAGACTTCCGTATTCATCGGCGTACCTATAAAATGAGTGGTCCTGGAAGGACGCAGACATACCGGAGACTTTCGGCGCGTCGAAAGAACCGTCTCCGGGAGGATGGTTTGGAAAAAGAATCCCGCATGGAACGATTCAAATGGGGTCGTGTTTATCATTGAGACGTTCGGCTCTCTTTTCGAGCCGACTCCAACCTCGCGAACCTCTCTGCGAGGAATGCATTTTTTTCTTTGATAGTGAGCCATTTACCCAGAGATTGAGACAGAAAGAAACAGGGTATGTTGACACGGGATTCCTGACCAGACAGATCGAATTAATCACCGATCGTCAGGTAGGGAACATTCTCCGCTAGTCCCCGACACGTAAGCTGTCGCTCATCACAGTTTCAAGCCCGAGCACTGAGCACGGGGCTCGAGGCAACGCTTCCGGAATACTCCGGTGAAAACTGATCTCTGACGTCACGAATACAGCTCCACTCAGAGGAAACCTACTAACCCTTCGAATGTCTCTGACTAACCTCTTTCTCTCTACGACACTGTTGTTTTACTCGCTGCGGTCTTTGACGCTGTTCCTCGGTCAGGCTTTGTCTCTCGGAGGGTCGTAAGAAACACTTGCTCCCAGGCTTGTCGACTTTTTTTATTCTCCAGCGGGCGTCTCGCATTCAGCCGTCAAGACTGGGAAGCTCCCTGTGGAACCGACCGATCCGACAGTCTTCGACTCTCGGGGAGACTTCCGCCCAAGGCTCTCTATTTCCCCGAGAGGGAGTTTCCAGAGGCTGGACCGTGAACTCATTGTTGGGAGGGCAGATGAACGAGTCACTTACGAGCGAAAATTAAAACAGACGGCCAAGCAACGGCTGGTTGGGCTATCTACTGATTTTGTTTCTGGTCCGTGTTCGGGCGTAAATTATTGGTATGGCTGATGATGTGGTCTAGTTCGGCTCATGTCGTTCGTTCGACCACCCGTCTGCCCGCCAAAGCGTCCGCTCCCCCGACTGCTCGGCGCAACCAAGCATTGTGTTATTCGACCGGGGTTGTGGAGCCTTGCTTTATGCTCCATTACGTGATTCCCCAACCCGGAACCTCGGCCCGAAAGCCCATATCGTCGTCAGCCCGTGTCCTTATCAGTTTTCACCGAACGAGTCCCGCTCACACACAACGGGGGAGGGATCGATTTTATGCAGCGCCGGTCATGAGGGAAAGTTTCTCCGAAGTTTCGATCGAGCTACGATTTCTCTTGGAAGCAGATCGAGATCAAAAAATGTCGCGGGAGGGGCTTTGCAAATAATGGACGAGCACGAGAAGGATATTTCAAGCTTTTGAGTTCTCGGGGACCCCGGGGAGATCCTCGGCGGGAGAGGAAAAGTGAATTTCGCTGGTTTGATGTCAATGGCAGCGCACATGCTGGTAATCGATCCTAAGGTTCGTTTCCGAAGCAGCTCGTCGAGGTTCGGTGTGAGATTCGGGCAGAGCATAAAGCATGATCTTCGAGGGCGTGCCCGAAACGATCATTTTCTAGGGAGGAAAAGAAGCAAGCGGACATTCCCGGTGGGAGGAGGGGATTGGCGCGAGAGAGAGATTTGATAAGGCGGCTTTGGACGGCTTCGACGTCAACATCGGAATGGCAAATCATCGGAAGGGGCGAATGCCCCCTCTACCCTTGTGTCAATCGTCCAAGTCTACGACAAACAGACAGACTTTACGTACATCTGTATGAGGCCCTGAATATCGTTCCAGCAACTGAAAGCCCAACTGACACGGATGTTGACGCCATCGCGACTTCTCATATCGGATTATTTCGCTGCCCGAATAGCGAAACAGAACGATCGCATTGAAGCCATCACACCTGGAGCTCATCAATATGGATTTCTGGCTGTGAAAGCGGCTCTGATGTCCGACTCGAAGGAGATCTATGTCCACGGTAAGCTTTTCAGGCGGGAACTTTCAAATCTAGATTTCGCGGAGAAATGCTCTCTCCATCTGATTGAATTCACAGTCGTCGGACGGAATGACGAGCACCTATTCGAGACGAACCCATTATTCGAAGAACCTGTCGATCTGTGAGGCAGTCCATGGGCCTACCGAAGGCCGACCAGAGAGGCCTCGATCATGAGATGAATTGGCGCGACGTTTCCCTCGAAGGGAAATGATGCCTCTGGAAAATGGATTCATCAATCACAAGTGAAGCTCTCGAGTGCGAATTATAGAACAAGCAGATCTCGATTATTTTCCAGTTCTTCGGGCTAGAGATCTTCGCAGCATGGACTCGAATGGGTCGAGCGACCCGTATGTGAAAGTCGAGCTGGTACCGCGACACGTCTTCATGGAGACTCCTTCCTATAAAACGAAAGTGGTCAAGAAGACCACTAATCCGGTTTGGGGAGAAGAATTCGTCTTGTAAGTGAATGCAACTGACTAATTCCCAGAATATATTGAGGGTCATGAGATTCGAAGATCAGGGAAGGAGGCGGATTCGGAGCTCCGAAACATGAGAACGCGAGCTGGGTTCAGCCGAGGCACCCAGATAAACCTAATCGCGAGTTAACACGAAGTTTCTCCCGACGGATATTCACATCTACACGTGGAGCTGCATGCCCGCGGATCCCTCGGGGGTCCTAGCCGGGAGCGGAAGAAATTGCGAAACGAGAGTGGCTCTCTGAATGGACTGCGGCAGGACTTATTAACATACTCTTGCTAGAAAGCCGTCATATTCCAGACGAAGGTCAGCCGAGTCAGCTGACCACGCTGCAGTCGAGTGTCGCGTCTTGTGTCCCGAGAACTCCCACAATTTCTACCTTCCCCATAAGCTGCTCTGAACATTCTAATCCTCCTCAGCCGTCCGCGGTGTCCGCCACGTTCCTCGAGTCGACGGGGGCAGTTGCGGCAGCAGCAGCAGCGGGAATTCGTTTCGGACATGTTACCAAGACTTGTCCAAGCCCGGAAGCAGCTGTGTTTTTGCGCGACCTCCGAATTTTATGACAGAAGCGAACTCGTAAAAGCGCCGATTTGATTCGGAAACTTTCTACGTATACGATCGAGTGTCCGGCATGCCGATGCCCGCCTCTGTGTTGCGCTTGTCTCTTATTGCGTAGAATCTCCATCACTTAATTCTTGGAATTTATTTTCCTCATTTGCAGTAAATTGGAGGACGGTGTAGCTCCGAAAGACTTCGATCCGGCGATGTGTATCCGATTCACGGTGATGGACCACGACTTGGTCGGAGCGAATGATTTCGAGGGCGAGTGCTTCCTGGGTCTCCGAGACTTACCCGTCATCGATTCGAGCGGCTTCGTTCAATTGAATTCGATTGATATAATTGACATGCCACTGACGCAGCCAGAGGAAAAAGGTACGTCTCGGCTATCTGAGAAGAGATCGCCTTGATGCTCGTTGTTGTCTTTCCCAAGTGGATCTGGAGATCGATGGGAAACTCTCCGCTGTAGCTGATAGTCTACTTGCTCTCCATTAGCGCTTCCCGAATCGCCGGGAGATTCCACTCTTGCAGACCATGAAGTTTTACTTTGTTCGCTGTACAAGACACGATTCGATCCGGAGAGAAATGCGTAGTCAGAACTTTCCGCGCATCTCGATGGGCCC
The DNA here is from genome assembly GCF_000255335.2 of Galendromus occidentalis. NCBI lineage: Eukaryota > Metazoa > Arthropoda > Arachnida > Mesostigmata > Phytoseiidae > Galendromus > Galendromus occidentalis. Next base: position 772,027 of record NW_003805516.1, on the reverse strand, counting down.
TTCATTGATTCTAGGAGCTCGTCGCTCTTTATTTGACTTATAGGGCTGGAGTTTCTTCTCGGAACTTTTCCCGCGAAGTCTGAGCAGAGCAGAAGCTCTCTAATAAACCAGAGTGAATAGTCATGTTTCCAAACTTTCCGCCTTACAGACGAGTTCCTGGGAATTCTAGAGAAACGCAAATGGGATTCCGAAGCGGTGAAATTCTCCGGGGAGCAACGTAAAAAGCAGATGTAAGCGTTGTTCGTCGACGATCACAGCCTTTCCATTCTCCTTTGATGAGGATGCTGATGCTGCATGGCTCTCCCACCGACCAATCTGCTTTGCATGCCTAAGCTTACTAATCGCAGCCGCCAGTCACTCGATTCCGCAAATCGTTTTGTAAAGCTTCCGGTGCTTTATATCATTTGGTGGTGCGTTGCGGGCGAACGACCGACGGAAACTCTTCTTTTCCCCGCCGACCGCCCCCTCGCGGAAGGCGGTATTGCGGTACGCGGCGAGAGCTTGACCCTGAAAATTTTGACCGGAGTTGCCATTCCAAGGGCTCGCTCACGCATCTGGTTCCATTGACCTTCTTCTCGCGTCGATCTCGCAGGTGTAGGCGACTGCTTCTTTGTGGGAAGATTCCAATGTCGTATTTCCTCGCCTTGAATGTGACAGCGATCGTTCGAATTCTTTGCAGTCTTAGCGACGATTCGTGAACAACGTCCTGTCTCAGGACGGAGCAGTTATCGACGATCGTGCCACTTCACTCATTCCTTCACGTCCAGTTCATCAATGGATTCGTCAATCAATTTGTTGATCGAGGATGCTTCATTAAGTTATTTGCATTTGTTCATGTGTCGAATAAAAGAGCCCCAGCTAATTTAAATGAAACCTCAGCCTGCTTCCTAGCTCAGTGCGGTACTTTCACGGAGCAGGAGATCGATGCTACGTCCATCGCCGTCTTCTAGTCAAAGCTCTCATCCAACGTCTCTCCCTGAACGCCGAACACTGCAACGTGTCTCTTCCGAGCACTGAAGTGTTTGGAGGATGAGATAACTTCGGCAGAACCTGTTTCCAAGGAGAACCAGAATAAAGACGTGGAGCAGAATAATGACTGAATCTTGTTGAGGGCGTCAGTCTACATAGGTCTAGAGTCGGAGAGGCTGTGTCAGGTGACAGCATTCCTTCTGTTAGGAATGCCGTCAGACCAGAATGACTGCTCCGCTATCGAGTATTACAAATGCAATCAGATAGTTAGGGCTAGCTGGCACATATGAGTTTCCCAGGCGGATCACGACGCACGGATGAGCTCTACGCAGTTTCCGTCCGGAAATTCCATTCGAGTTTAGCTGTTGTTCATCGTTGTCACGTGCTCGTCGCGATGAAAAGTGTTTCGGACCGACAAGCACGGGCTACACGTACTGCGAGTCTGGACGTGTTTATCTTCCTGTTCATCTTGTTGTGTATATTAGATATTTTTTATTAGCTCTGTCAACACCGGGACGTCGGTGCCTGAATCCAATATGGAGCGAACTCTAATCGGACCATACTTCAATGGTTGCTCAACCTCATAGAGAAATTTCATGACGGCAGCGCAATGAAATATACATACGTCATCTACGAAGCCGCGGCTACGATGACGAGAAGTTGGATGTCAGATAGGTGCGGATAATTGTGATGTGTCAGCCGACCGCTGCGTGCATCTCCTGCGTCGCCGTTCCCGACGGCGATTTGGTACCTTATCATCGCAGCAGCGCCCCGGTAAGATTGTTAACAACGACCGATCAGAGTTTTCTTCGTACCGTGTAGCAGGTTGCTTTATTGGGGACTCCGATCAAGAAAGGGATTCGGGCGAGCGAGCCGAAACTCGGAGGCGATTTCCTTTCGGTCTCTCGAAGATTTTCGGCTGAGGTCTCTCCCCAAGTTTTATCGTCGGAAACCGGCGACGAATCACTAAAGCCGTGTCCTCTGTCGGTCATTCACATCTGGAGTTTACGTGTGGACTCAGAAATTCGACTCAACTTAACGGAAGTCGCCCCAGCCGGGAACTGCAAGATGTGAAGACCCGTTCCGACCCGGGTTTTAGTCGGGGCTCGACAGATGGCGCTACAAGAGTACGGGATGAGGAGGAGACCGCGCTCAGTTGAGATTAGTAGTGTTAGAGTGTAGCTCGGTGAGCGCGGAGACTACTGTCACGAGCACCGAGCAACGTCGTGCGTATTTCTTCGAGAAAGTGCTCAACGTGCATTGTACGTCGTCGCAGCGACGGCCCGATGTTCTTCGAAGGAGAGCAACGCTAGTGGTCGCAATAGGACCACCAGAGAACCTCTTCCGACGAGTTTGATAACTTTTCGAAACTTTGTGATAAGTTTTGCAAACTTCTTGCACAGTGATTAAGTCGCGATTCGGGTCGTCCGTTGTCGATCGCAGGCTCGGATTTTCAATTTCTCACGCTTGCCTAGGATTAAAATCAGCGGTAATTCGCCGTAGACGTCGCCGCGGCCGCCGCTGCAGCCGCGTTGAAGCAATAACGCGAAGCTTGTAGTTGGGAATCGTCGATCGCTCCGAGACTTTGGAAAGCTCTTCGAACAGATGTTCTGCAGTGTCTGGCCGCATCGCTCAGAGACTCGCATGACGGCCTCCTCAGTCGTCGCCACCGTCAATGCCGTTCTCGTTGCCGTCGTCGCTACCGCTGCCGCCAATACCGTGATACAGTCGTCGTCGTCGCCCCAACTTCCATCGAGTGCTCCTGAAATTCTCCACATTGCCCTCGAGTGAGGATGATGAGCTGTCAGTGCGCTCAGCCCTCGTGTGTCTCCGTTCCAGCGTTTTACGCGAGCTCAACGTCGGGGTCGAAACGTGCGTCTCGGATCACGGCGTGAATCTCAGCCTCGTCGGATTCGTCTCTGGAGCAGTGGCGGAGCTCGACGGCGGCGAGAATACAAGTTCAAGCCCCGAGTGGTTGGCAGCGCCATGGATCCGGCGGCCACGAACAACACCATCAACGAGTGGCTGGCGATGGTCAGCCGGCTCAACATCAGCAATAGCAATCTGAGCGAAGAAATGATGACCAAGATCGCCGCCTCGGTCCTGAACGCAACCGTCGAGGATCTCGACGAGCGTTCACTTTCGGAGAAGATCACGATGACTATTCTTTACAGCTTGATATTCATAACGGGAGTCGTAGGAAATATCGGCACGTGCCTCGTGATCGCCATGAACCGCTATATGCACACGGCGACAAACTATTACCTGTTCTCGCTGTCGATCTCAGACCTGTTGTTGCTCTTGCTCGGTCTACCGAACGACACCATCCTGATATGGGCTCCCGAATCGCAATTCGGTTGGACATTCTGCATAACGAGAGGCTTTCTCTCGGAAACAGCGACCGATGCGTCCATTCTCACCATCACGGCGTTCACCATCGAACGGTACGTGGCCATTTGTCATCCATTACGGGCCCATCGTGTCTCGACGCTCGAGCGTGCCGTCAAGACGATCCTGCTGGTTTGGACAGCCGCCGCGATCAGTGCCTATCCGATTGTGTCTCAATACGGGATCAATGCCGAAGGCATCTGCACGACCGTCTACCCGGTCGAGAATCTGTTCCTCATATCGACAGTGTTGTTTTTTGTGGTGCCGCTCACCGTGATTGTGGTTCTCTATGTTCTTATTGGAGTTCAGCTACGACGGTCTTCGTGTGCGGGGACTCGAAGGGACGTATCGCCTGACGCGCGGCCCGACTACGAGAACGGCAGCGTCCGTTCGTGTAAAACGCCCCGACATACGGGAGGCTCGAAGCGTGCCGTCGTCAAGATGCTCGGTGAGTTCATAGCTTTCTAGAGGAACAGAAACGCGAAACTGCGTCGATTCCTCGACAATAATAGTTGTGCTCGATCGAGCAGCATATATCCCCTCGTCGAAAATCATCGCTTAACCTCAGTGCTCGATAATCTCAAGCTTATTTCCTCGTGAGGTCACTCGAAGGTTTTGACCTGATCAAGTCAAATATTGAATTTTTGGTCTCCGGTCTTTTCCGTCTTTGCCGAAACCCCTTCACCCGTATATCCCATCGTTGTTCTCATGATGCCAAACCTTCGCCTTGAAGTATTAAACCTTGATTCTCACGTGTACCGAAATAAATACTAGCTTGGCTGGGATCGATGGTCGCGAAGGTACCGCATCCCAGGTGATGGGGATAAATAAAGTTCTCGGGTTCGGATGAATTAGTCTCCGGGACGGTCAACTACGGAGGTCCATCGCTTCGTTGTGAGTGTCTGCCCATCGTGTCCGCTCCGATCGTCCTGAGAGGAGGCTCAAGAGCTTTGAGACATCACGCTCAGAGAGATCGATGGATCTTGTGATTCGTGTTCCCGAACTCGCGACTTCACACTCGATGAACACCGGTGATGGTGTTGATATCTCGTTCGCTCACAATGCGAGTCTAAATTCGAGAACCATTTGCGTGGTCCACGGCGTTTCGCACTCATCGGCGAACGACTCAGCGGGCAACAATCACCTTCTCACCACATCAGATATCCGTTGTCTTGTGAATGAGCCGTGGGTCTTGAACCACTATAATCGTCCTCGCGCTCTGACTTACCTAGGTTTGAACAATCAAGCTATTTATATGCGCACTGAGGAGGTCCGATTAAATGTCGGATCATGTGTTGCGTCAGAAGAATTCAAATGTGCAGTCGATCATGGTCATTGCAGTCGTCTTGAACCTTCTATTTCGGAGGTGAAACAATCTCGATCGTCGATCTGAGTGTGCGAGTGCGATATACCATGCCGCGAACCGTATCCGTTGATGCTTCTTGAGTCATCGCGAATGTGAGCGGTCGGTCCGCAATCGATCTGGGACGACTTCCTTCGTTTTGTCATCAGGCGCATTTCACAACAAATATTCGCGTTGAACGAGCGGTAAACAGACCGGCACTGAGCTTATCGTTTGATGAGAGCGGCAATAATCCCGAACTGTTTTCCGCCTTGGCTCGGGAGGTAGAGTCTCCGAGTTTCGTCTTTTACTATCCAAGTCCGGCGCTCACGGGAAATGAGTGGGAGAAAAGAAGAGCTGGGAGTCGCGTCGCGAGCGCTAGACTTCGGAGCTTCTCAACTTTGTCTGAGAGCGCATCTTCGCGCCCTCTCCGCGAAAGGCAACCGCGACGATTCGACAACAGGACGCAACAAACCACATCAGACTGCGAACATCGTCGCAGCCTGTGTCACATGACGGATGGATGTCACTTCCATGGGAAAACTCCGTCCACGGAGCTGAAAAAAATCCCTCGGCAAGAGAAGATGGAATTCCGCAGATGAGTACACGAAGTTGAAAAATGATGAACGAAACAGAAGGGAAAACTTTCGGCATGTTCCTTCGGGACATGTTCCCGTCGAATCATGCAGCTGACGACGGTCATGAAGTCGAGCACAGACCTCTAGCTCTCTGGTCATGCCTGTTTGACGATTCCTCTCGAGTTTGACGATACGAGCACCCGCCGTTTAAATTGACCCGTAGACCCGAAGCTGCAGTCCCATGAGATCTCGCCATGAAAACAAAACTTGGTAGAATTCTCAGGACGGGGAAAGTGGACGGAGTTCCTCCGGAGACGACGCGACGGGAAAAACGCGGAGGCTCCGTTTAATGCTTGTGCTTTTGGCAAGGGTCCAGACTACGAGCGAAAATACATCATTAACGTTCAGGACAACATGTAAAACTTCGTAGGCCTCCCACGTCGACTGCGACCGTCAACTCGGGTCTGAAAACGACCACCCCAGATGCTAAACGAGACGAGGTCCCGTCAACGAAACTACCGTGAACCTCAGCCTTGTTTCGCTCTTAAGGAACTCTACGTGGATTTTATCTCAAGCGTAGTCGAAGAGCTCGACGGTGAAGCCGACTGTCGAATGAGATTTATAGTTCCTCGGATCCTATTGTGCGCGATCCAGGTCAAGATATCCGATGACATTCCGATATTAGGTAGTTCCAATCCCCGCCAAGAGTGAGCTCGGCTAGAGGAAGCTCCCTGTCGCTACCAGCTGACCGCTGAGTTATAATGGATTCGCCGGTGAGGGAATGGTTCTACCGGTGGTAACTGCCCGTCCGGATGCAGCGTTACAATGTTCCAAACCAGCCCATCGTTGATCATCGGCCGCAACGGGGTCTGTTCGGAGCGAATGGGAGGATTTATATGCCCATGAAGCGCTTGAGTTCAGAGCTGGGGACGAAACGCACTCCGCAGCGTCTGAAGCGTTGTTTATGCCTCCATGAGGGGTCCCATGACGTTTGAGCTCAAGCGAGCAGGAGCACAGCGGAATCCCCGCCGCAGACGATCCTCTCTCGCGTAGCGATTTTTTTCGCGAGGTGCTCGGCCGTCTGAGAGCGGATTAAGTCTGCGCGCAATCCTATTGACGGGTTCTTTCCTTGTCTGGTCCCGTCTCTTTAATCTTTCAGTGAAACACGATCTCGCAGATCAGGAAGCGTAGCTGTTCGACCCATTCTGAATGAGCAATGCGGGATTGGATTGGTTCGTTTCCGCTTGTATTTGGCGGAGTTTCCCGGGTCATCGCTGCGAGTGTCGTCGAATTACAGTTCAATGAAGTCTCAACGAACACCATCATAACGAGCTTCCAGTGGAATGAACACTTTTCCTCCTCAACTTGGCTGGCTTGCTGTAGCGATGGTGACGCAAAACATTCGTTACAGCGAACTTCCATCACAACGAGCAAATTTCTCAGTTCCGCGAGGTTCGTTGTAACGAGATCTTAATGCAAGAATTGGATTGGTACTCTTACTCATTACCACACCTGAGCGATCGATCTCGCTGATAACAAGATTCATTGCTTCTGTGCCCGAGCCTAAGCCCGGAGCCTATCTGCAGGGATCAGAGATCGGTGCAGAAGTGCTCCACGAGCATCACCGTGTCTCCTCCCACCATCTTCCCATTCATTCGGCTTCCGGAAGAAGGAGGAACGGGGGCGATCCTCGAAAGAGTCGTTTCTCAGCGGTACCTACATAGATCTGCGGAATCCAAGTCCGGGAAAGGTCCAATCGACCGATGCTGTGGAACCATTCTTTTCCCGCAGAATCCTCAATCTTCTCCCCGATGTTTGTTTTTGATTCTCGAGGAACCCTCATCTCCGTTCGCCTTCCGTAGGAAGTGCACGGTGCTCGCCATGGGAGATTCCAATGAGACTACCTTCATGAAACGTGATCCGGCCGTGTAGTTTGAGGCTTCCTGATCGGAGATCCCGAAAAGGTTAACGAGAAGCCCACTATGAAGGTCCGCAAATGTTTGTTGAAGCTAGCATTAGTGAACAGACAGTCGAGTTATTCGGTTCAAGTGCGCTCGAACATCCGTCGATTTTTCGAGAGCTTGCTCAGAACACACATCGAGTAGGTCCCTCGGAAGCTGCGCGGCAGGCTGCTCGTCGTAAGGGGATGTCCCTACCGTTCCATGAAGAACGTGACTTCTTTTGCGGCGACAGGTTCGAGATTCTTTTGAATTTCGTCGCTTGATTGGAGTCTTCGAATACCCAAGCCATCAGGATTCGCGGATCGCCGCGCCGGCGCGAATCCCAAAAATTTGATCAGTCGGAAAGATAATCAAGCTACCTCACTCACTCACTCAAACTCTCTTATCCCGCTCTGACGTCATCTGAGGCTGCCGGGCGTATAGTATCTCTGAGTTATTCCGGGCACCGAGTGGCCGGGAAAACCGGTCACGTTTCACGTGAGACGATGGGGGTGACTACACTCGAGACTTTTCGTTTAGAGCAAAAAGCCCCACGATTTGTGAGGGAAAAAAAGGAAAAAGAACCAAACGCAGACAGCTGTTGCCAATCGGGTGAGCGCTCAACCGAGCGGCGGAGCTTTGAATTGAGCCAATACCGCCTGAATACTAACGACATTCATTGTGAATGAGCCATCGGATCGAATTTCGACTTGGAACGACGTGAAAATGATGGTATCCCGGCTTTGCGGACATTCGCAGCGAAAACAGCCAACGTCATTCCCACGCTCATGGTCGTCTCGCCTTTCAACATACTCGAACCGCTTCGAAAGCTCACTCAGACCTGAGCGCAAGGGCGAAATTTCAAGCGAGGAAATGAGCGAAAAAAAAGGAAGCTGGGTGTTACAGTCGCTTCTAAATGAGCTGCCGCTTCTGATGATAGACTCAGACGAGAGCAGCGTTCGGGTCGGTGTGTCGTCAGCAGCTGACTCGAGTCTCGAGCCGACAGCGAGCAGACGAAGCGACAACTGGGAAAAAACATCTTCAATTATCCTCGATCACACGACCGTCTTCGCATGCCGGTCTGTTGATGTTTCAGTATCGTGCTTTAACGCCTCGCCTGATTTCAAGATCTTGGACAATGCGGCCGGCGCTCGGGCGGGATCATCGTCCAGACATCGACATTGTGCGATTGTCCCGGAACTACGTGATCTCGATGAGCCGGGACGGGCTACCGATTTCATTCCGAGCATGAGGAGCACTGGATCGACTTCCAGATTCACCGCTCAATTGAGGAACGAATTGATAATCGAGATGAAGCGGGAGGTTTCGCGTGGATCGGCCTCGGAAAGAGAACAAGCCACATGGTGCCGCACGGAAACAGGCCCGGGAGAGCATTCAGAAGGAATCCCCTGAATTCGGTGAAGCCTGATTGCGGCCTGATGTCGCTATAAATGGGATGTGTCGTCCCGGAAATTCATGGGATGCTGGAAGTCCCGTCGTATCGGAATGGGGACGAGCCGAGGCATGCGCGATTCAGGCGCGTTTTCATCTCCGGGAATCATCACCGGAAGGACGATTAGCGTGATGGTAAGAGTTGGCCAATCTAGCAAGACATGCATTCATTACGGCAAAAATGCGTACGCGCACTCAGATAGAAAGATCCGTCGACATCGGAAAGGATCGTCTTTGACCTTAGTGCTGCTGCTGCTCAGCAAGCGCTCGGAGAATTAGGGCGAGGGGTGTACAGCGTTCCATTCCCGGATCGCATCATCATAGTAATACGATCATCGAGAGCCCGGGCTGAAGGCGTCTCCGTCGGGGTGACGAGAGACAGAGCACTGTCGAGTCCGGCCAATCATTTTGACCGATGGATATCTCAACGCCAGGAAGCTCCATTGGGAAACTCTGCGGAAGCGTCATCGGATCTTTCGGGAATTAGGGAATTACGAATGAGACCGTGGGGAATTCCGGAAACGATGCAATAATTGTTCAAGGCAATCGTACAGTAGAGCGGGAAATACGTTGGAATCAACGTCACTGGAATTCGCGAGCTTGAAAAAGATGAGCATCGGGTAGATTGCTCGTTCCCGTGATCTTGGCCGCACAAACTTCAGCGTGGAGTCGTTGAGGTGTTCGAATAACCATGGGCCCGACCGGGCTCGCGAAGCCGTATCGGTTGTCAGGTCATAATTTTTGTCGCTAGTAACAGCGCTAGCGACACCGGCGACCGGGCAACAATGCTGTATAATATGTCTTTTATGCCGTTATCGTGTCCGTCCGAGGAGCTTCATCGGGAGGCGGAATAAGGGAAACACCGTTTTTGCAGCGGCAGCGCTCAATTGGGCGTCTGTGATACTGCACACAGCGGCGTATTAATTTCCCTTTTCAGGAAGAGCTCTATGCTGCTGCGGAGCGCTGATTTGGAAACGACCTGAGCAGCTATTCGAGGATTTGGGGACCGGATTAGCAGAGTACAAGACGGGCGAGAGAGATAAGAAGCTATTCTCAGTCCTGATGACGGCGGTGGTTTTCGAGTCGGAACGTAATAACATACTAGGGAGACCCGCCTGTAGCGCACTTTATATCAGACTCATATCTCTGGAGAGCGCGGGAGCAAAGCTCGTTCTTCTCGGAATTCTACAAGTCGTTGCATTTCTCTTTTTTCCCCCTGAGTGGATTGGCGTCCTCTACATACAGCATTTCTGAACAAGTTTTATGAGAATGGATGATGATTTTTTTTATATATTGAATCGGGCGGGATCGCTGGCGCTAGACGTTGTTGCTAGGCCGTCAGACGCTGGACGCAGAAACGCGTGTGTAAATGCGCGATGCGTGGGACCGGCCCATTTTCAATTTTCCGGGCTGAGCGAGCGAATCGGGGTCGACATACGAATTCGAGAAGAAACCCGAAAGCGAAACTACGTAGCCGCGGAGATCGAGAGAGGGGAGAGAAAGCTCGGCTTCTTGTTGCAAGTTGTAATCCCCTCTCACAAGACAATGTCGGACGGAGGGCGTGAGTCAACCGGCTTCTAATGAAGGGGTATTCGTGCGAAACTTCTGCTTCGGGAATGCTGCGGCTGCTCCTCATTTTGGACGCGTTAGCTACCACCCATCGATTCGAACCCGAGCGATGGGTAGCCGATTGCGTCGTTCCGATTGCCGTTCGAGCCCCGGCTGCTCCTCGGATCAGAGTTGGTCCCGGGCTCGGAGCTCGGTCGAATTCGGATCTTTAGCCGCTGACAGCTCGAGACGGAACGTCGGGCTGCCCCCCAGTGCCGAACGATCGGCCCGGAGCGAAGAGCCCTGTTGAAGGCGAGCAGGGCGGCGCCTACCGAATTGAATCTGTTCCGGATTCAGACCACGATTCCTTGCGCCGTTCGCCTAAATGTTCATCGGGGAACGTTTAGTCAGTCTCGGAGCGATGGTCAGCGTGCGAGAGCGAGCAGTTTGTCCTTTCTTGCTGTCCGCTCTGCGGAGCTCGATTGAGAGGAGCTGCCAGCAGTGCATTGCCACATCGATTGAGATACCCCGCGGTCTGCTTGCGGATTTTCCAGGGGAAGACTACGAGTAAGATTTCAGGCAGAGAATGGAGTGAAGAAAGAAGAGTGGAGCGCCCTCCCCACTGTTGCTCCAAGCAGAAGGAAAATCCTGTGCAAGCCGAGGCAGAAGACCGTGTCGACCCCGGCTCGCCGCGAGTCCGAATCTCCGACAAGGACGCTATCGACAGCTCCGAGACCCCATCCGCCGGAGCCATTGCCAATCAGGAAGCCAATTCTGGCGAGCTGGTCGATCAGTAGGTCGGCCGGATGGCTCCTTCTGAAGGCTCGAGCCAATTACTCGTTGTCTCTTTTATCTGTGTGCGATTCCCCATCCCGGGCTTGTCCTGGTCTCCGATTCTCGCCACTGATCGGTTGGGTCTTTCTCACGGATCCGAACAAGACGGGGTGTCGCATCCGAGTCTACCGGAAGCTGGAAATGAAATCCTTTCTTAATCATTTACTCCGTCAACGCTGTTGCTGCCGACTTCGAGAGTGTCGTCGAGCCGTCGACTCTTTTCTCCGTTCCTGTCCGCTGTGACGCTTTCATCAAGTCGCAGCGTAGGCAAACCCATACATTTCGTGTTTTATCTTTCCGACTCACTTCGATGTTCATACAGCTTCTCCCCTCGCTAAAATTCTCGCATAGCGACGTCTCTGCTCACAGAGACTTCTGATGAGGCTACGTATCGGCGGTGACTAATAACTCCGGCCTCGCTTCACACTCTTCCCTCGAGAAGGACAATTCGTGAGCGGAATTCCGAATAATCGTGAACGAAAGCCCGGGTCGAATTTGTTGCCTCTCTTGAAGTGATTTGTCAGGTGCGTAACTCTTAGAACATTCACCACTCTTTTTATAGCCGGAAACATTCGCCTCAGCGTCTGCACCGGAGGATGCTGCACGAAGGACTCAAGATGGCCGGAAGATGTAGTGGGCTCTGCGGCGACGCGACGAGTCGCTTGAGACCGTCAACGGATCCCCTGCATCCGCAAGCGGCGCATACACCGAATTTCCGCGACGCTTCGGTTTTTCGACGGGGTACTTCGATTCGCGATGACGGTGCTGATCTCGAGCCTCAGTGTGAACGAATGGATACGTAGTCCTGGATTAGGCTCCGGTCCCGCCTCGTTGGGGGGAAACGAGCTGCTTCGTTGGCCCTCGTAGGAACGCGATCGATAGCGGGAGGCTCTGGAAAACTTACTAATTAGAGACCGCGAAGCGCAGATTCGTGTTAGAATGTCATTCGATAGAAACAAACGGCTTCCGGGATCGGGGGCCACAACGCCAACTTCGGTCTTTGACGTGCGGTTCATTCAACTGTTTGTTGGAAACGAAGAGCTGTACTTTGGGAGAAGCGGTCGCTTGGGCGTTCGCGCGGCCAGCCAGCCAGCCGGCCGACCGACCGCTTGGACGCGGCTAAAGAGACCGAGCGGAATAGTTCGAGTCACAGGGAAAACGCGAATCTCATTAAGTAGATGGATGACCCCGACGTCCTTGAATTTCAAATGCGCGAACCCAAAACAGGAGCGCAGTGTTTGACTTTCGTCCGTCAGTCTTCCCGCTGTTCGTCGTTCCCGTCATCGCCTTCGCCGACCTCTCGAGCAAACGTCGGCAGCTGGGAACCAGCTTAATTCGAATTCCACCCGCAGCTCCGGTAGTGTTGTTGGTCTGCAAATTAACTCTCTCGGAGAAGAACGAAAATATGAGGTCGCACCCGTTCAGCAGGGAGGCCGCCGGGAATTCTGAACCATCATCCGCCCCGACATGCGCTCTCATGATATGATGAAACTATCCCGCCTCGCCAGATACCGAGCATGGCGAGGATGTTGGAGAGTATCTCAGGTATCGAATTCCCTCCCAGGGGTGACTAATTCAATAAAGGGCATTCGATCGGGGAAACACAGTCGAAAACGTTCGACAAGGGGCGAATAACGATATCGAAGGTCATTAAAGACGATGGTCCGAGCTTGCTGACATTAAATCACTCAGTGACATGAGATTGCCCGAATGAACTCGGCAAGGAAATTTCACCGTGATGAAAGCATAGATTGAAATAATTAGACTCGTGTCGAACTTCGTATCGCGCTGGTAATCCGATGGCTCGTCGACGTGGTTAAGTTCTCGGCACATTCAATCCCTCCGTCGTTTGGCATCAATCTCTCTTCCCGCGGAAATCAAAAGCTCTCGGCGCCGCGCGGCAATACTCCGTTGTAGGGCTGCGAATTCGCGCTGCATCGCGAATCAAGTCAATGTTGCAGATATCAACACCAATGGCGGCGCTCATATTGCTGAATGTTTGAGGATGACAAGAATATTGCAACCTTGGTTCGCGGCAGAGCGAGGTGGGGCTGGAGCACAGATGCCCGTACGCGTCGATGTCTGCATATTCACACAACTTCGAAGCCAATCTGCTCGTGGGTTTCCGTCGATTACTCGGAGTTGCGGTATCTGGCCGGAAGGCGACCTCATTCCTGACGACGCACGCCCTATCTATGAATGTAGCCGAATTGGCCGCTTCCGCCGCATGAGCAACAGCCATTCTCGAGCTTTGTCCCTGCGTTTGTTCATCAGGCTCGATTCGACCTTGAGGAAATTGCCTCTTGGCTCCTCACATCGGAAGCACCGGATTAAGACGATGGCTCGCCCACAACTCTGTCGTCCGGCGGTCGACGGCACAATAAGAACTTCTCGCAACGCCACTAGCCGCTGCTCCCGTGAGGGGATTTGATTTTGGGCGGAGGGAAGGAATTCGGAAGAAGTTTTTCTCCAGGAGTGCTTCTCCTGCTCATGAGAGAACGTTCCTATACCTTTTCCCAATATTTTTTTCTACCAAGGTAGTTCCGTGACTCTGTGAATAATCGGGTAGTTTGCATCCTACGCGGTGTTGATTCGCAGCACCAATTGACGGACAAGTGCGATCGCTGGAAGTACTGGGCACCATGCGGTTGAAGTTTTGCGGAGGACGAGAGCTAACAAGAAGCGACCGGCCCACCCACGCGACTGGGAGCGGGGCATGTACATAAGGCGGCCGGAATGTTCGGCCGAAGAAGCTCATGTTACCCAGGGGGCATATTGCAATGTGTCTCCGAGAAGCCATTAGCAACACTTGTTTCTGGGCCGAGCCTCTGTCTGATTCTCTCGCTTGTCCTTACGAAAAAGACATTGTCGCCTACCATGGGACTAGGTGCTCTGCCAACTTCGACCTCTCGAACTCATGGCTCTATGGATAGACTCAAGCGTGTGTTTGGCATCGAGAAACTTCGCCTCGTAGCGGCAGAAAGTCTGGCAGAAGACTTCGCGAGTGCCACCTTATCATCCGTAAAATCGAGCCCCTCCGCACGCATTTCCCCTGCTGAGCTTGGGGCATCTGCAAACTTTCAGAGGAGAAAGTTTCCGCGATTTTTGTATGGGAGCGAAGACTTTCATTGGGAAAAAAGAGCGAGCTATCCGAAGCTCCTTCCGATTCGGGCCACGAGCTGCTCTGTCGGGCAGAAGAGGGTGGTTTTGTGATGGAGTCAAGTCGATTTTTGGATCGGAATCGATCGCTACAGTCAACCCTCGGCGAGCAAGTGCTCTCATTCAGAAAGAGAGTTCGTGGGCGAATCGGGCCGGGAGGATTGGATTTTCCGCTTCGAGTTAAGGTTGTCGAAGCTCATTTCGAAAATACTCGCGCACACACAATCCACCGTTCGGCGAGAAATGAGAGGGCCCGGGAAAGTGAGATGGAAGTCCAAGGGGAGATATTCGGAGAGGACGGGAGCGTTTTCGCTTCGCGAGCTTGGCGAAGGCGCAGGGCCGGTTCGGTGGCCTATTGGGAAATATCTCTAAACGCTTATGGTGAGATCCGCGGGGGAACTCAAGAAAATTGCGCATTCCTGCTGGCTTAGGTTTCGATGTCAGTTTATTCGAGTTTCCAGAGCAGTCTCTGTTGGGTTCGGACCCTGTCGCCCAATCATCGGCCGACACGCGTTGGTCAATAAGGTATGCAAGGAGTTGCCCGACTGAAGTCCATTGACGAAGTTATATACGAAGTCTGAGCCTTTTCACTTGGTCGTGGTCGCAACAGTCTCCTTTCGATTGATTCGTGGATATAGAACACACCTTCGTGATTGGACCGCTTCAGAAGTTCACTCCTCCATTGTTCCTGAATTCAGTATCACGTAACGTAACATGTATGTACGAGAGATCATCCGTTTTGGCTAGAATGAGATCCGCGTACGCTCATCCCTTCAGACGGAGACGAGGGATTGGATTTGACAGCTCGATCATAGAGGACGAAACCTGAGACTCGGATCAGAATGTGCAAAAGATTCGACTCCGATGCGATTACATGAGAAATCCACTTATCTCCAGCGTAATCGTTCGCCGAACAAATGGAGTCCTTACAGAATCGTTCCGGTACGATGAACTCGCAGTCGAATGCAAAAGGGCGGGAATATTATGCCGAGTCTCGGGTGTTCAGGAGCTCAATAGCGTGGGCTGCAGTCCGACCTGAGCGGCACTTTTCAAAAGACGGCATGTCAGGATTTTTCATTGAAAGGAAAAACAGATTTTTCCGAGGAAGAATATCGGGAAGGGGCGGCATTTTCGCCGACCACATTCGAAAGAACGAAAAGTTTCGAACCACCGCCCCGGGCAGCAATTCAACGCTACGCCCCTGCACGAGTTTGTCCGGATTCCCCCGGAGAAGACACACGAAGGGCAGACGGGGCGACGATGCAGAGCCGTTCTGAAATTTCGGAACCGCTATTCGCTGATCGCTGGTGAGGCCAGAAAGGAATCGCGTGGTCTACGAACAAATGCTTAGAGAAGCACCATCTCAGAAATTACGAGTTGGTCTAACGCGCCTCTCGTCGTTAACGTGAGCGAGGATATAGAAACAGGGAAACGCATAGCTATTCTAGTGAGTTTGAAAATTATGGGAGCTCAGAAGACCGAGACACAAATCCGACCGGGAACAGACTCGGAACGAGCTGCGGATGTGTGAGGTCGAAAAAGAGAAGTCCGGAAAGCTATTTCAGAGCCGAATGAGCTCGAAAAATGAACGGGAAGCATTGGTTCTGTACCGGCCCGACTCGTGGACGGGCGGCTCGATGGCAATGACGAGCTGACTTCGAGACAACGGAGAAGAAGGAAGCGTCTCATTAGTAACTCGCCTTGACCTAACCCTGAACGACGTTTCGGGCCTGTCTGTGGAGAATCTCTCGAAGCCCCTCGTTCGGCTGCATAGCGCCTGGCTGGGTGGCTAGCTAGCTCGCTCGTTCGCTCGCTCGCTCGTGTAGAGTGGGTGACTAACCGAATGACTCGCTGCTGGCTGCCTGTCTATCTGGAGAGCCAGATCTTCTATACGGAGGCAACGATGCGACCGGAGAATAGTAGCAGGTGAGCCATCGATCTTGTCGACCGCCGCCACCATCGTAGTTTCAATGAGCTTGTCGTTCGACGGCGGTGTTTGTTTTGATTCTCGCGATCGTTTCTCAGATACCCTTATTCGCGTGCTCTCCAGACCACACCAACAAACAAACCGACCAAGTCAACGGAGAATTATACAACAATTTATTCTCGAAGCTCCGCGGCTGAATTCGATTAGACCGACGGCATGGAGACGAGACTCTCTTTACTTGAGGGAGCTTCGCGTTCGATTCCACCCTTCCGAATGCGAACGATCCAGTAGGTACATATGACGTCCGGCTTAGCTTGGAGATTCCGAGAGCCGACAGAATCGTCGAAGTGTAGAACGTCACAAGCTCTCGTTATATTGATGGACCCGAGAACAAACAGGAGATGTCCTTGATTTTTTGTCCGGGTCGCTGGACATCCAGTGACGACTTCGGGAACGAAGTTTTCGAGTACGACATTGGTAAGCAGTGAATAACAAAGTGTGTTCAGCATCGCAGGATACGGAAACACAGTGCCGTCGGAGACCGGATATGACTCGAGTTCCAGTTTGGGGGTTCTAATTAATTCCACGATCAAAGGGAAAATATAAGCGGGAGCGCTCTCGACCCTAGAGCAGCGGACGGGTCCATGGGGATCAGGAACACGGATAGAGGACCTCTCGACTTTCGAATTTTTTTTCTTCACACTCTTCTGACTCGGAGCTTTTCGATCGTTGGCAATCACGGCGAATTCAAGGGTCCTCTCTTCCCATGGCGAGGGGGGCCCTCCTCTTCCACTCGATTCGTCTTTGAAATTCCTAGGCCTGCTTCTGACAGCTGTCGACGTGCTTCTCGCACCCAGTGCTGTCAAACCTGTGTCGCTCTTGTTTTTCCGGCTCGGGGTGAAGTCTACAGGAATTCAGGGCAGCAACGTGCAGAGTTGCCGCCTGGACTTCGAGGGAAGACGGCTCAGCATTTTATATTCGTGGAGCGCTTGTCAGAAGCTCCGCCAGAATCCCTTGGCGGATATTTTTCTCGTGTCTGATTCATCCCTCGGTATATTCGGCATACAGATGGGATTAGTATTATCCAGTAATGAGACCGGCATGGAGTGATTGTAATCCCACAGAAGGAGAATCTTCCAATTTATGCCACCGAAAATCTTCGGATTCCGTCGATGCGGCCGTTCCTGTCCAATCGACTGACTGACCCAGGATAATTTGGGTGTTGATAACGAGCTTAGGCGACAGTGCGCGGGTCGCAATAATTTCGAATTCTAATTGCGTCCTCAGAGCGATTCGAGCATTCCATCGGTGCGAAGTAGAGTGAAGCATCCGCGGCGAAATAGGGCTGTCAGGCAATTTCGTCGGGTCCGAACCGCTTTGCTCCGGGTCCACGGCGGCGCCGTCATGTGAGCAGTACCGATGTATAATAATAATTTGCACGACAGAGCGTTCGCTGGAAGAGGCTTCGGGTTTTCGGGGATGAGTTGCGTCACTAGATTGCAAAGCTTCGGATTTTATCCTCGGATTTCTTGACTCGAAACGACTGACTCAGTCGACGAGTCTGGCCGAGTGCACTGCGGGGCTGGCGATCATAGTTCTCCTAAACGGATTTCGCAGACCATCGGATTCCGAGTCAAAACCGGGAATCTCTCGATTGCGGATGGGATCAAAATTAGCGGGACTACCGAGTTTTCTATCTCGGTTCCGAAACATGGAGTTGTTCCTCTAGGCGTAAAAAGAAGCTGATTCGGTGAAGAAGGGAAATCTTGGACGATCCCGGATGCGCTGATGAATTCCTCCAGCGCGTGAGAAACACTGACGAGGAATGGGGGCTAGACGTCAGACGACGGGGAAACCCGGCTTGCCGGAAGACTGGCCGTTTGTTGCGGAATGAGTCTCCCAGACAATAACTCGGACGCTGCCCGCGGTCAGGAAATTCTAATGAACACGCTTATCTCGACCCCGATTCGCGCCCCCGGGTCATTACGTTACACAGGCTGACTGACGCAAAATCAGCTGATTCATCGGATTCAAGCTCCAAGGGGTCCAAAAAAACGATGGACGGACTTCGCCGCAGTCTGATCGGAATGGGAAAACAAGAGCTTATCGAGAGTTCAAGGTTATCAGAAAATTCGTCGAGGGGGGCAAACGCGACGCCTCCTTGCGAGATTCTACGTCGCTCAGGTGACACAAAGGAACACGAACCCGCAGTCTCATATTGGAAAAATTCTCAGGCGAATTCCCAGACGCTCTCCCTTGTCAAGTTTCTTTTCGGCAGACTCGACAAATCTTCCAGCTGCATATTGCTCCCCGCTGGAAGACCATGCCACTCGCATGTGCTCCCCGGGTAAACATGTTCGGACCATCACGGTATGTCACGCAGATGCAAGCCATGTTGACACGCGCGATATTCTGAAGCCGCGGAGACGGCTCACGAGAGATCCTTCGAAGAAACGACTAGGCGGGTACCGAGACGCTCTCGCGGCGAATTTTTCCACGCCGCCCATAGGAAGGAAATCAGATCCAGAACTTTGCCTCACAGGACACGGTATCGATAGCGTGCGAGCATGCAGAGCTCACAGCGTGATCGCGTCGTATTCTACGTTGCGTAAAGAACGTGCCTGATGACCACAACGTGACCGAGAGAGCCGTGACTGATAACCTCCTTATTGCTCGCAAGCTGGAACGCAGTCGACGTTCCGTTGCTCCGCCATTTCATCTGGAAGCCGATTCTCACTTTATTGGATGTAAAAAAAACGCTCGGATTTTACGGTCCCCATACGGCGATGCTCCCGGATTGCATCTTCATCGAAGACGCTTCCCGTGTTGCGCGCCAGAGAACCGGGACAAATGGTACGACTGGGGGAGGAGGGAGGACCCGAGGGTCCCGCCTCATACGGAATATCCAACCGCTTGTGGGTCTGCATCGTTCAGAAATCGGATCCGTGACTCGAGACCCGCGCCAGTCCGAATCGCTTCCCATAAAGTCTGCGCCGGGCCCTGAGTCGTCGGCGCCGTCGAGTGACCCGGCGCACGTATAGGAGAATCGCATGAACAGAAGACTCGTGTCGACTCAACAGGAATATCGGACGGACAGCCTCAACGGAAGCGTCGATGTCGCATCCCTCCAATCGACAAACAGTTCCGAACGTGTTGCAGCTGCACCGATCTGGATCGGAAACTCTGATTGAGATTTTCCTCTCAAAATAATACAAGTTTAAAATTTGAAAATATGTGTGTATGGCATAGCGTGACAAGGCAACGAGTTCGTATTCGGAACTGGCATCTCGCCTCCTTCCCCCGCATCAATGCATGCCTGATGTTGCCTGTAACTCAAGAACATCAGAAGGTATTCTCCTCGCTTACCGGTATACTCTCTTCGACGACGCGGCCTTCGACTGGCCCGCTTGTATCATTTTCCACTGAGCTGTCCTTCGGCGAGACTTAGAAGGCGACTCCCGGCAGAGCGAAGGCCGACGATTCTGCTGTGAGTTCACAAGCTTCAGAGTGAATAAGGCAGGAAAGGATGAAGAACGCAGCTGATGGTTCGCGATCGATTCTGGGACTACTCAATTATGCAAATAGCAAGCCGTTGTCGACCGACCTCACGCCCTCGTAACAATCGCAGAACTCCTCAAAACGAGCCGATGTTCCTGAAATTGAATAAAATCCACGCGTTACATCTACGAAAACGTGAGGGCGCAGCTGGTTTACGGACCCGACGAAGTCGGCTGGAAACCTGTGCGTGGATAGGCAACCGATACCACCGATATGGTCTCTCGAATGAGGAACTCGTAAATTCGTATAGACAAGTAGGATCGAATTCGTTAGACGATTCCGCGATAGTCTAAGCCCCATCGACCTATCTGATCTCATATTTATTAGGCCTCAGCCGCTAAGCGATGGAGTTCGGGAGTGAAGCCAAAAATTTCCTCGTGATCCTTGTCAGCCATCTTCTGCTCCGCTTAACCTCAGCCGGGGAAAACCATCTGCCTCGCTTGAACCCTATTCCCTCACAGACGTTCGTATGCACCATGTCATCCATTTCCCCGGTTGTGCCGCTCGATACATTCAGTTCCCATTCCCTCTGTAATGCTCCATCAAAGGACAGCAGCCTCTTCGTAGGGTCATCCGATTTTGCGCTCTCTGTATCGAGCAGTCTCCGGATTGTCCGGAGAGCGCTCGATCTCTGTACGGAGAAATGCTCTCGAGATTGCATCGAAAGACCCGAGAGCAGAGAATGACCAGCAAGGCCTCGTAGACTGCAACTGAACTCTGAAGATCCGCTTCGAGCGGTCTTGACAACGTCCGGTCGTACACGGTGTCCTGGCATTTCCTCGTGTGATACAGTGGACACAGTTCCACCGTCTAGAATGCGCCCTGATCCGAATCTCTGCACCCTTTGAGACCCAGAGACTGGGAGTCGGTGCAGCTCATTCTCCTTGGTCTACGTCAGCCAATTTCCATAGGCAGCTCACTCACTCATTCATCCTAGACGCTCAAGGCCTCGGGCTTGCTCCCAATCAAGCGCCATCCGCCACTGGCACCATATGAAAACATGAGACCTCTCTCTGCGGCTTGTTGACTATGCGGGCATGTCGTTTCCAGAAGAGGACAGAACTCTCAGCAAGCTGCAATCGCTAGCTTGTCTTGAATTGCTTCGAGCTTTCGATCCTTGCTCGTTTGTTCGACGAAGGAGAATCAAAGAAAGGACGAAAGCTCAAATCCGTCGGTCTTCCCCTCCTGGAGAGAGTTCAAAAATGAGGGTGGATGCCGAGCAAATCCATGAGATACGGTCATTACAGGAGTCGCGTATACAGAGACCGGTATCTCCCCGGTGTTTCGCGAAGAATGAGGCTCAGGAACCAGTGATGGAGGAGAGAGCACTCTTAAGAAAGAAAATAGATATCAGGGAGGTGCAGAAATCTCCGAGGAATGGAACGTTGATGCTTGCGTCATTGCTCTGATTCCGGAACTTATCTGACGAGCTATCCTTATTCCTCTCCGTGAGTCATTAGGCTGCGTACATGGTCCGAAGATCACAGAATGTTCGTCGCATTCTTCTCGGATTGTTGTATGAATGCGATCGGATGGCTCCGAGTGAGCCTGCAGAGGACCGAGGAAGACCCGATAGGGAAGACGGAATAAGATAGCCGACAGTCTGCTGCAATGAGCTCTAGTGAGCAAAGATAGGGTCGTTCGGAGTTCCGGGGCAGTTTGCTCGTCAGATTGTCGTCGCACGACTTTGAGGTAATTGACCGCAACTGATCTCAGAGCGCCTTATTCTGCTTCCGGAGAGTCTTTCGTCCGACCGAAATGGATAGATATGAGGCGAGAACACGGAGAGCATGATGAGGTCGAGTCGAGGAAAAGAGATCAGCGTAGACGGGCCCCTTCACAAAGATATATACGAAAGTCCATCGTAGAGAGCACGCGGAATGAGGGAAAAAGGACAACGAGTGGGGATTTGGGACTACCCCGTATAGGGCTTGAGAACTTCCCTCGAAGGCGTGCTCCGATGGGAGTCCGGAAACAGACCAGGAGGTTGAATGCTCGCGTGTGAGCTCTTGGGAGACTCCAAAAATTTGAGAATAATTCAATGAGCAGGCAGAAAGAGATCTGGGATAATCAATGGGTCCAGAGAAAGGAGTGACGCCCACAACGTGAGCACGAATTATTCGCTCTTGCGGTCACGCCCCCGTACGCTTGTTGGAACAAGTGATTGGATCTCGAGTCGAACATGAACACCGCGATGTCCCGGCGGAGCGTTTATGCTTCGCGATCGCAAACGAGACGATGGACACAGGTATCGGACCACATCTGCGGACAGCAACCGTCGCAAGAATAAATAATGAATATGCAATTAATAAATCATACTTGCAAAGAGGATCCTGCGCAAATCGTCTCCGAGAAATGAGCTTTGCTCCTAAATCTACGGAGCGTTGCACCGAGAACACGCACCGTAAACGCTTGGGCGCGTTGGATTTGGCCACGGATAGACCGAATCAATGAGTAACTTCGCAGTTATCGCTTCGGCGCACGCGTGTGAGCACTTGAGGACGCTATGGCGATGGGCGAACTCGCCACAGACCTGCGGAAGCGTAGCCTTTTCGAGCTTGATGAGTTGTACGACGAAAGAGTCGGAATACGCCATAAATCAAACCAACGATGTTAGATTCGAGAGGAACGGGCTTCCGGAACTCGGACGACTTCAGAAAGGACAGAATCGTCCGAATCTCTGAAGAATGCGTGAGAAACCCCGGAGGTTGTGGACGGTGAGTTCCTTTGCGGCTTGTTCCGGACGAGAGTTACGGGGCCGTAGTCGGAGAAACGAATTACTAGAAAGCGACACCGTCTCTGGCCTCCGCTTGTCCTGTGTCCTCGCTCCACCCGGCCGCACAGTTCTCATCCGCTCTTGACTTCAGCAGCCTCTTCTCGACTTAATGAGATAGTCAGCCACTCAGCAAGACTGTCAGCGCGGAAGAATGACGTTGTTGCGGCGCGCCGAGAAGCGGTTTTCATGAGAAGCTCCTCGACACGAAGTTTGCGCGTAGCTCTTTAGAGTTTAGAGAACGGCGCCCATAGACTTCCTCGGGAGCGCATTCACCCTTCGCGTGTATGTCGGAAGTTGGCCTCTCAAATGAAGATAAGCGTTTTGGCTTCCATCCTTGCCCTGCCACCCTTCAGCGGCATTCCGAGCCCTCTGGGTTCCGCTACATTGAGAGGCTGCGTCTGAAGGAAGCTAAAGTAGCCAAAGCTGGAGGAAGCTGTCAGCGCCCATACGCCGTGAAAATCACTTGACGTACTCTGATTCTTCTCCTCCCACGGCACAGACTGTAGGAGAATTATTCCCGGTTCGACGCGATACATTGTCGGAGCACCAAGAACCAGGATAACAGGCTGCTCCGAGGCTCAAAAGATTTTTCCAACGAAGTTCTGACGAGGAAAAATCTTGAATCGCGCCCGAAGCTCCCGGCTCTGTGAGGTGGAGAGTGTTGCTGAGCCTCTTATGAGCAGCGAGGCCCGAAGCGAACGCTTGCGTTGACAGGTCACTGTCTGAAATGAGAAGACGCTTGCGCACGCCTCTTCCTCGGCCGTTGGGAATGCACCATTGTGTGGCCGTGCTCCCTTGCCCTCTTGGATTTACGCCAACAGTTGTGCGGAATGCCCAGGACGGAGTTGTACATCACGACGATGGAGGAAATTCTCTGAATGTGACCTCGATGATGGCTTCATCGAGGGAAATTCGTGCTTCTTTCTCCGAGTCCTTCTGAAGGAATAATCTAGGAGCCCCGATGCTCGGATGTCTAGAGTTTCCCGTCGTCTGTCGAAATTGTCCGTTGGAACGAGCATTCCGATGTCGGTTCTGGGTTTGCGTCGCATCCGTTGCACACGGCGTAGGTCAACATTTCCTTGCCGTCGCAGATAAGAATTTTACGGGTAGATAACCACAACGA
Source organism: Galendromus occidentalis (assembly GCF_000255335.2). Taxonomy (NCBI): domain Eukaryota; kingdom Metazoa; phylum Arthropoda; class Arachnida; order Mesostigmata; family Phytoseiidae; genus Galendromus; species Galendromus occidentalis. Next base: position 748,433 of record NW_003805516.1, on the reverse strand, counting down.
GAAACAAGTCCCGCCCGCGGCTACAGGAAGTAGCTCGTGGAGGAGCTGTGTGCATTAACCTCGAATGCGCTTTTAGACGAGAAAAAAGGGACGCAAGTCGCTCAGCGAACGAACTTTGAATCCGTCCTCGACTAGGCGGGGTCCGCCGCGTACGAGCGCAGGCTGTGTACGTAGTCCGTTTTGTATGTGACGTAGCGTCGTATATAGGACATCACGCAACCGTAGGTCTCTGGCCTTATTAGACGGCACGTATGGGGAGGAATGGCCGTCATGATAATATGGAGAGGGATAATCTGCGAGAAAGCGACCGAAAAAAGAGAAGAGTGTGTTCTGTGTCCAGCCCGAGATGTCCTGTTGCTCCTGTTACCTAGTCAAATGATGCTGATGACGTAGGCAATTAAGTTCCATTAATCGTGAGCCGGAAGTCCGGGACCACAAGTCGACGTCACACGCTGTAACTGAAATCGTGGCAGAGCGGTCGAGCGCGACCTGACTGAAGCGCTTGATGAATCGCGCAGGATTCCGGAACTGCCTTTTTCGGGTTCGAATTATTCGTCGTGATCGTCGTCATTCCTGACCAAGGACCACTGTCATGAACGGAGGAGGTCCACCCACCCCTCTCGTGTGTGCTGAGAGGAGATCATTGCACGACTGGCCGAGTAGCAGACTCAGTGTTCAGGGGTAACACGAGATATCTCCCATCGTTTTTCGTTGCCGCGAGAACGACATAGGTGAGCCAATCCGGGAACTCTCTATCGAGGAGAAAAAATTATTTCCTGCTGAGGGGATCCGAATGATCGCGAGCTCGGCTAGAACCCGAGGCTCGCGGCTCGTCGCGTCCGTCGGACAGAAACCGGCAATGGGTTCGTCAATGCAAAGAGGGAATTCAATGCTCCAGGAGAACTTGGGGAATACAGGGAGGATTATTTCTCTGCGTTTAGGACCTGTGTGGCTAAGCACATACCGAATCCTCATGTCTCATAGAGAGTTCTCTTCATCAGACGGTGACCCTCAAATTGACGGGCGCCCTCTGGGAGGGGGGAGGAAAATAAACGGGCACAATGTGGGATTCTAATATACGGGTACTGTTCCATAGACGCGCGCTCAACAATATGGTCATCCATGGAAACGCCCAGCCCTGACAGAGCAATAGGCGGTCTCTCCGAAGAACGAGCAACTTTTCAAAGTCTGAAGAATGGACCGACATGCCCTCCCATCAGAGGAAATGCGTTTTGTTGAAATTTGGCCTCAAGATTCACTCGCAGCATTCCCATCCTCTGACGAGCAATCGTGTCAGAAAGCCAAGTACAGAATCTGGAATCGGCGTTACGAATAAGTCGTGAGGGCAGTGAACTCCTCGAAGTGAGGCGCGAGTCAGCCCAGTTTACGAATACCACAGGGCAACCGGAGAGGAGCAGCGTTCCGCACTCGCTTAGGCAAGCGCACGGATTGTGGGGGCACGAAGCCAATGGAGCGTCTTGAGAGGATCGTCTATCGATTCTACCATCGAGTGTGGTCGTTTTCCTCCCTCCTTCCCCTTGCTCCTCCCAAAGGCCTGCAGTCGAGAATCGAAGAGTTTCTACGCTTAGCGTGACTGATTGAAAATCATTACTCCGGGGCACACTACTCCATTCCGAATGCGGATATCTTTCCTTACGAGCCACCGGGGGCGGAACCACGTCGACTTCTTTCGCCCCCATGTAGTCGAGGGGGCTCTGGGAACGCGGGTCAATTGACAGATGGCCCTTGGGATCAGAATGGAGCTTTCACGTGGCTACAAGCGGCGACCGACGGAAATCTTGGCATACATACGGGTCTGGATCTCCGATGTCGGGTACACCGTGTAAGGGGAGAGGATGTCCAGTGCCGCGAAATACGATATTTATCTCAACTCACGTCGTCAGAGAACGTATGCATTGTTCGCAGTATAAAACGCTCCTCTTTTCCCGCGTGTTTGCTCTGTCCTCCGCAGCCGGGAACCCGAGGAGAGAGCGGGTAACAATTGGTGTCCGTGACTTCATTGTCTACAAGCTCGTCCGACCGTTGTTACGCCCACGCCGCGAATATATCTGTCCGTTTACGGCTCCACGATGGCTTAATTTCGAAATTCTCAGAGATTACGCATCCCTGTAAACACTTCGTTTCAATTCTTATGAAATGAGTGTCACTCCCTACTCACTAGGATTCAGACCCATCCCTCCACGAAACGTGGGAGTGCGCTGTCGGCGGGACGCGAGGCTCCTGTCAGTGAATTCCCCAGCACCGTGGATTTGCCTGGGAGCATCCTCCCGGCGCGAAATCGAAGATTTTTCGTGCAAGGGGGTGCGGGAGGATCCTACGAAGCTTGTCACGGTCTCTATCGCACTATTTTTAGAACAGAGTCGGAACTCCACGGATCTCCTCGGAGACTCGTAGTCCTAGCCTCGACGGAACACCTGATCATGTGGAAAGATCCGCTCTGATCCCATCCGATCGGATGGTCTCAGGGAATTAACTATTCCTGTGGCTCAACGAAATCGAATCTGCTCTTCTCCGGCTGCTAGACCCATCGCAGGGAATCGACAGCTCCGTCGTATCGTGAGTAGTCGAAGTTGTTGCTGCTGACCTCCTTGTCTCGAATGACTTCTCAAGCAGGAGCTCCTCGCAGCCATGGAGGTGTGCAAGATGGATCGATTGATCGTCACAGCGGTCAATTGCCACATCCTTCACGAGGGAGTCGATCGCTCACCCCTTATGAAGACAGCAGGCCGAGATCAAGAGGAGCAGCTTGTCAATAATCCTACGACGTAATAGACAACCCAACAATCCCCCCAGGGTAGGATATGGATGAACGATCGAATTTCGTTCCTCGGTTCGGAGACGAAATGATATGGGGGAAGACGAAGATTTCGGAAGAGGAAAATACACGTTCTGGACCAATGGGAAGTGTTTCCAATCGATGTCCTAGATCTTTCAAGACAGAGGTCGGCAACCTCCCCGCGTTCGCGCACCCTTGGGAAGGGGGGAAGCTGATCCGGAAGCCCCCGAGATCTTCCGGCTATGCCATATCTCGGATTCTCCACAGAACCTTCGCTTTATACCTACAGCGAATGGTGCGCGGGGTCCCGTAGCCGTATACCACAGGGGCTAGCGAGGTCAAGACAGGTCTATGGGATTACGGACCCCAATTAGCCGACTCCGGCTTCAGGGAATGGGAGTCCCTTGCCCCTCCATGTCGGTTCCCTCCGACGTCTGGTCAGAGGCTGTTCCACAGCTCTCGGATTTGGCTCGATTGCTGAAAAAAGAGAACTCGAATAACAAGCGATACACGGCCACCCAGGAGTCCAGGAGGGATATCGTGGAGGGCCTCGATCGTTCCATAATCCGGATGGGAGCCGGGAAATCTCTTCGAGGCCCGGGGCCCTGACCTCATGCCGAATACGCCGCCTTTTTTCATCGACGATTTCTCGGGAAATCCAGGTAAGGAATCTCGGCTCAGGGAACAACGCACTTCGAACGAAACCTAATCGAGACCTCAAATCGACTGCCGCCGACGAAACCACTTGTACGTATTCGACTCCAGATGAGAGGCAGACCCCTGTGATTGGGAACGCGACCGTACTTTTTCCGATGGTGGGAATTTATTCGCCAGCATCTTGTCCTTTGCGCTTGTGCGGAATGAGTCACATACATAGTACCGGAACGCCTTCCCGTCCAACTCCGGGACTTTGTCGTCAATGACTGCCGGAAATTGCTTCTCCAGTCGTCAGGAACTGAATCGACGAAAACTGCTAGACGAGTCCAGGAATGCTGCTCGAACTGGAAACAAAAAGAAAAAGAACCATCTATTAGTGGTTTTCCGAGTCAAAGAGCGCGAGTTCGGACGCGCCGCTCCACAGAGAAAGGAATTCTCTCGAAAGCTGATTCTCCGGATCTCGAGCAACTCGATTCCGAGCATCCCGATCAGCTCGCTGACAGCGAATCGGATAAAGACATTGGAACATTTGTATCGGAGTGCTCGGTACGAGCGTGTCATAACAAATCTGTGTTTACTTATGGCCGACGCTCGGCCATCGGGAGAAAGGAGACAGCGAGAGAGACAAACCAACCGGAGACCGAGTATGTGAAAGCTGCGAGCCAGTCACACCGCCCGCCCGAATGAATGGACGAGCGAGCAAACGAAAGAGTTGACGTGGCAACGACTATGCTCACGAGCAATGATTGAGTGGGTGGGTGATGAAGCTAGATTTTCGCACCATCGAACAGAGAACGCCACACCCTCACTGTACTACCCCCGAATCTAACAGTGTACTGAGATGAAAGCGACCGGGCCAGTGAGCCAACTAATTGTAAGAGGGCCGGAGCGAAGAAGTCCACCAGGGTTTTCTGGCGGGACGAGCAAGAGCGAGCACCGTCCAGTGGGCTTGAAGGCGGGCCTAGCGGCGACCGGGCCGGCCGGCCAGCGACCCACTCCACGGCACCTCTTCGGCTCATAAGTCTCCGAGAGACATCAATGCCAATAGCAGCCGTTGCTAACTACGCTCAGCAATCCATAAATACCACCGAGCGTGATCCGCCACCTCTAATAGTTTCAGCGGCGGCGACCACCTAGCCGAAAGATGAATCGCCTTTCCTTCCCGGTACGTATACAAGATAGACTCTTCTGTCGTGGAGGAAGTCGGCTTCCTATCGGGAGAGGGTCCGTGGTGGATTTCATCAAAAGAACGCCCGACAACCACTGAGGGGTTTCAGGCCCTCTGGACGGTATCCTGATGATAACCCATGTCGGAAGGTGGAATCTGGGCTCGTCATGCGACCCAAAGGCGGAAGCCTTGCGGCAATCGAGGGCCCTCGCTTGCACAAATCAGACGAGGCCTGTACATATGTATGTGCACCTCCAGTTCGTACATATCATCCGACATGGCTTCATACATAACGGATAATCTGACATGACTTCATACATAACGTACAACCAACGACAATCCATGCATAACGCCTACGGATGAAGAATCGAAGCCACGTCGAGCGAATGTTCGATGGCCTTTCCGACTTACTGAATTAATCAAAAGCTCCCGCTCTTGCGAAAAGCTTGCACAAATGTTGGCGCAATCGTTGTATTTTTTGCTCCGTCACTGTGTATGCTGGGCAAATTGCTAAACGCCTACGCGTACACGCTCGTCCGCTCTGACCGAAGTCGTGAATAAGTGATTATGACTTCCTCTCTATCGTGGGACCAATCGAGCGCTGAAGACTTCGCCCTCTTCCCTGATTCTGGCTCCGATTCCATATTCCTTCCCCCTAAAAGTAGCATGAGCTCCGGAAGATATAAGCAGCACAGGAATATATTCGAAGTTATCTGGTGGATGGCGACGATCGATCTTCTATGCATTTCGTCGAGGGAGCTCATAATTTTCCCATGCTTGACATTTCCAAGCTGCGACTATCTACCCCAAGCCCTCACACCACGGATCCTGAGGGAATTCCTTACCTGATCGTTCCGCGACAGACGGAGTAAATCCGCCCAATCGAACTCCGATGAAATTTGACAGCGGTAAAAGCAGACCCGGGGACGGATTCCGCAAGTCCGCTCAATCATTTATAGCTCCCTCGTTTCCGGAGCGCTCGCCTTCTCGCGACGAGAGGAACTAACGATTCCACTCGATGACTCTCTGATTATCTCGTCCGGAACTCAATCTCGTCGCCTCGACGAATTCCTCAAATCCGGGGCCGCTTCGCGATCGGCTGCGTCTTCTCTAGGTCTCGCGTTGATCAACCTACCTCCCCGGAGCTCCCTCGTTAGCCGATAAGACCGATGTTCAGGGTATGAGGGTCGTCCGGGCGTTCCGGGTTCGGCCATTCCGACTCCCGGATCGAATTTTCCGGGAACCCAATACGAGCCGGACTCCGGCGTGGGGTGGATATCGAGGATTTCGATCTCTTTCACGGAGTCCTCCAAAACAGACTCCGGGAGATTCGATTATCAAGCTTCATATTTGTGACACGCCGACGTGTGAGCCGCAACTCTGAGCCGGGAGAAAGCAGATGCCTTTCGATTTTCCGCGAGGCGGGAAACTTGAGCTCGTCCCGATTCTCGGTCCCTGTCCCGCTTCCCGACCGAAATACCCGACGAAGGAATACACGATTCCACCTACAGAGTGTAAAATCCCTTCCGCAGAGTGCCTCCGTCCAACGCGAACAGCGCTTTCGATTTTCGAAGTTTCGATGCTGAAATGTCGAGGCTGGCGTCGGGATTCTTTTTCTGCTAAAGAGAGATGGCTTGGTCAACATGGAGAAGCCACGAATGCTCTGATTGTTAGAATGTGGCACTCTGCTCTGCTGACGGGATGGATGAACCTTTCGAATGGCTCCTGGAGAATGAGATTCACCGTCTTCGAAACTTCACTGGAGGAAAAAGCGCACGGCTCCTCATACGCGATGAAAAGAGACGAGGTTCTCAAGAGGTTTCCCTCACAAGAGTATTTCAAAAGATCTCGCTTTTCTCAACACTGGGAACTCTCGAAAAACAAAATGCCCCGGAGTTTCATTGCGCGAACACCCTCCCGGAACATGTTGTCGCAATCCGCCCGAAGATTTCCGCAGCGTAAATATTGATGCTGTCGGCAATCCGATCGCGGTCGTCCTTGCCGAAACGACTGCGAGATTCAACCGTATTGCCGAGTATTTTCGCCGACAACCACGTTGTCCTGCGGAAGGATCCTTCGACTCCCGATCGCTTGATTCTCCGCATTTTTTCGGACTGAGATCGGTTCCGCCGTCACGTCCGAGACAATCGACAAGTTGGGGCGATCCAGGATGAGTGACGTTAGGACGGCGCTTGCGCTAGACTGCCATCGTGCGTCGGGAGACCAAGATAGACGAAACGGACAGATCTCCCGATAGGGTGAGAGGAACGCTCGACGCGCACCCAGGATCAAGAAGTGTTCGAGAGCTCAGAGCTCCACGCTTGGATCATGATCCCTCCTCTATTACGTTTCCCTCCCCGAGTCCCGCTTGGAACGATGGCGAGATCACTACAGTTCTAATGGTATATCTGAATCGTGTTTGTGTGTCGAACAAACACGATTGGAAAATGTTTACTCGGTTCTGTTACTTCAAGAACCAAGCAGTACAATACATTGCCCACTAAAAGCGGAGCGCCGGAGTCTTTTCCCGGAGCTTGGGTCTGGACTTTGCGCCAGCTATCCACTCCTCGATTTGGTGTTAGACATCGCCTCTCGGCTCTGTGTTGAATTACAAGCTCGAGCTTGAGATCGTTTCGTCAAATTTTCCCCTCTCTGATCGTAATCAATTTGCTTCACTTGCGGTCCTGCCAACAGACGAGAGGAGCGCATTGTCTCATGGAGAGCTTATGGAATCCGCTCGGTGAGCTCGCAAACTCACTGAAGCGTCGCGTGGCCGACAATGAACTTTCCGACCTGAGCTTTTCCCGAAGCACGTTGGAGAAGTTCGGTGGAGGGCTCTAGAAAGAGCAGGGGGACCGGCATGACGGTTTCTTGAGCTGGGGGCTCCCATCTCAATTCGAGGTGTTCTCTTGCTTTAAGGGAAGTCCAAATTGTTGAGTTTCCCATGAATAATCTCACACGGGTCCCAGACGTTCAAAGCCACCGGAGTAACACCTCCTCTCGATAATGTGGGCCGGCTATCTCCGAGGGGATTATCGCTTCAGATCCACTCCTTTTCCGGGACTTCCGAGGATACGATAGCTCCTACCGAAAGGGGTGAGATTCGCGTAGGAGGAAGAGCGCTGCGCATGAACGGGTCGAATGTCTCAGCTCCGGGAGGACAAGAAGACAACGGAGACGAGGGCTTGACGACGACACAGTGAGAGATTTCGTAGAATTTAGGAATACGGGACGAAGAACGATAACAGTGTCATGCGTCCTGCTGCCCCGGTCATTGTTGGAGAAGGCTCAAAAGAGCTTTGCTATTCTTCGTAGAGCGAAGCCCTTTCGACCGAGCTGCTCGAGACGGGACGAGGGCCGGCCGGACGCAGCTAAGACGGAACAATGTCCGAGTCGCGCGAGGCGAATGCTCAGCCGCGCCGCAGTCAGAGCAATCGGCAGGCCGACTTGCGTCGCCCGCTCGCTCTCCCAGTCGCCGCTACAGAGCTCGTAAAGAGTCGAGGCGACACTGAAGAGGAGAAATGCCTCTGAATCAACGACGTTTTATGGCAACAGCTCGCACTCGTACAGCTGCTGCTTCTGCCGTTGTGCTTTCAGTCAGAGCGAGCTAATCGCACATTGTACTCGCATTCGGCCATCACGAACCGACGCCGGGCGAGTTGACGGGCCGGTGGCCACCGACGGATGGACCGAAAAAACCGAGAGGGCCGCGAGACCGGATGAGCTTTCCAAAGGAGGGACCGTCCGCTCGGTCAGGCGGAAGGAAGGAAGCCTGTTTGCTTTGATAATGGTCCCGTTCTCCGAACGGTGATTCTTGCTTCTGTGTTTAGCGTGAATCAAGAGTACAAAGGCGAGGCACGCGGGAACCTGTTCAAGTTGTTTGTCGATGTTCGTTTTCAACCGCCGCTGTCAGGAAATGCAAATGTATTTTTTTTGTTCGGTGGAGCGTTGTCGTCTGTTCAAGCGAGCGAGCGACCAAAGCCACCATCGTTCTCTCGCTCGCGGCTCTCGAAAACGAAAAAAAAAAACAATACCGCAGAAAGAAGACAAAAGAACCCCCGGAGACAACAGGACAGACAGCGCATTTGTTTCGCCTCGTATGCGAGGAATACACCGCAATCATCGGTGAGACACATGAGTTCCACTTTCTCTCTCGGAGATTCCAGCCTTTATTGGTAATTCCGATGGCGTGCTCTCTAATTCGTTCTGCTCTCTCGCATAATTTTCGACATAATCGCTTCACGTGCCGAATCGTGGGAAAATACAGCCGACTCGACAGAACAAACGCAATGAAGGACACTGGGTTGTTACGTCCTCTTACAGAGGGACCAAATCCCTTCCTCGTCGCAGTATCCTCTTTATTCGTTCCTGGTCGACATTCGGAAAATGCGGTCCGATGGAAATCCCATTTCGAGCGTACCAGCATCGGAAGCATATGGGCATTCTACACGAGCGTGACACGTCCCCGGGAAAGTCGTCGTTGGTTCCCGCGTCTCGTACGCTGAGCACACCCACCGTGAGCGCGAGGCACTCACGCGGAGGCATGGTCCGAATGATCGCGACTCAAAATCAGGAGGGATCCGTCGAAGGACCGGTAAACAACGTCAGAACAACTGATGCGGAGCAAGAGCGAGCACAGATAAAGGCTCGTGAGTCTTACACCGCGGGAACTCGAGTAGGGGGGATTGCGAGACTATCGATAACGAACAACGACTTCCTGTCGGTGAAAGATGGAGACGTAAAGCCTTGTTATTTGGCGGGAGCCGGAGAATGGAGCCGTCGAGGAGACAGGCTAGAAGCATTTATTGTTTATCAGCCCATCTATTTATCAGCCTATCATTCCGCTACGGTGGATGTGCCGCATCCTCGCGTGAATGCTTAATATATCAAATTAACGTTAGAGACAGAACAAACCCCAGGCGATGGATGTCCGCTGCGATCGCGACCTGGAAACGTCGATCGGGACGAAGTGCGTGGAGGAATGTAGACGGAACTTTTTGATCAAGACAGCGCTCCCCGGACGGCATTCCAAAAGATTTCGGCGGAAACTTCGACTGCGACTCTCTTAGGAAACTGATGCACATACCGGTCCAATATCAGCGTAGTCCAGCTGATCTGGACGGCACCGGAAAACAAAACGAAAATCGAGATTTGAATTTCAGGATGTCAGGCGGCGGCAAACACGTTCAATAGCGACTCTATGAGCTCTCATTCGAGTTGTCAATTGTCGATGATTCTCCATTCCCATCGGGCCGACGGGATCGGCTGCGAATCCCATGATCCGAGGGAGCTCCGAGGATTCCCGCTGACAAATGAGGGCTGGAACTGATAACTAATGAACGCGTCCTGTGGGTTGCCTCGGCGTGATTCACTGGGACGAGGATCCTGTGGCGGGGAATCCTGACGGCTGCATCGATCTCATAGATCACAAGTCCTGCAATATCTCTTGAGAAGTTGTGTTTTCTCGAGTCAGGCAATCGGGACGGCCGCCGCGTGCCTGGACAACGCTCAGAATGCGTCTCACGCAAAGCGGCTTACGCTGCTCAACAACGCCCGCCGGAAAGTGGTTGTGTCTCGAGACATCCGTCGGGCCTTCATGCAAAGTCAGCAGGGAACCACGTTTGGCAGAATATGCAGTAGGGCTGTCTGCGGTCTGAGATGCCGAGCTTTATCTCGAATGCTAGAAGAATTCAACGGGACGGCGCGCCACGATTTACGTTGAGAGACGACACTTCCGAATTAGTGGAGCCTTCTCAGCGTCCGTCACCGCGTAGGAAATGGGCGGCTCGGAAGAAATAAGGTACCATTAGGCTCAATTCACAAGAATGTGAGCCGAAGCCGGAGGCTCGATAGCGTGTCAAAGTATCGGAGACGTATCAGGAAGTACTCGAGAGCTCTTCTTTCGCACAATCGGTCGTCAGGACAAACACTCAAGCTCTATGTATAGCGTTCGCTCGGATTATAACTCGAGCCTCGACAGGAGGACGACTCACTTGTCAAGTAAGCTGCTTGACCATCACGGAGAGGACACAATAACCGCACTTTCTGACGAGCTCCCGTAGACATGATTCGTTTTGGCCAGCGAGCGATGAGTTCCCTGTACTGAGTAGCCCGGTGAATGACGACCCGCCGCAGCTCTTCGGACGAGGGACCGAAGAGCCTTCGCACGACGCGAAGCTTCCGGAATGCCGTCCCGGTCGTTCGCGACACGTACATCCTTTCGTTGCTCTTCTTCTCCGGCCCCGCGTCCCGACAAGTTTCAATCGGCAAGTTTCTATCCTGTGTAGTATGTTGCCAGCTGGCTTCGTCGAGGGCGCCGAACACAGCGGCCGAATTCTTTTCAGCTGAATGTTTCCTCTGGAGAAAAGCGCCCCGATTAAACTTTAGTCGCTCGGGCTTATCGGACGGCTTTTGCTGCGATCGCTATCGCCAACGTCGGCGTCGTCGCTACCGGTGCTATTAAAGCTCCGGCCGCTGACATGTTTGTGGATTATCCGCCGATCCAATCAATTTAGGTGACGCTACACGGCTCAAAAATAGAATTGATTCCGCGTCATTGAGAAGGCTCTTGGTCACTACAAACTAATTTGCTCTTTTTTTGGCGACGCGACGGAGTTTCGACCTCGTTCAACCTCCGGTACGGTGGCCGAAAATTTCTAACCGGAGTCTATAACGCCCACCCCTCGTTTCCGATGGTCCGATGTTGAACATTTCTCGTGCCTTCGACAACGGTCCTGGAGCGTTGTCGTACGCCATCATAAATCTCCTCTGGCTGGTACCTTTTCCGCGGCAGAAGACTTGCCGGAGCGATCAACGCTTCGAGTTCTCCTGAAGAGATTCAGACTCCGTGCCGTATTCTAGCATATAGCTGATTGCTGCAGGACGATAGGCGGAAGAGGCGCAGAAAATCGATGTACGCTTCCTTTATTCCGCGGTCGGCGTCATGATACGCCGACGACGTCTGAATCAGAAACGCTCGGTTCGCCGGGCTCAAATTGGAGTTCGATCGAGCGAGCGGTTTGCGCTTCCGACCGAAGACGCAACATTCAACCGCTCGAGAAAGGAGAAAAATTGTACCGGCATCACCACAATGAATCGACTTTCGGCTCCGATTGGGGGATTTCCCAAAGCGGCACACTCGCTGTCTGTGGAAAAGAGGAGAGGGAAAATGGAGGATGGAAAATATCGTGGGGTGCCTCAACCGGATCGTGCGGTTCATAAAATTGGAAGTCTTATGTCAGGAGGACCAAGGAGCGGCCACTTACCACGAGAGACCTCCCGAACAATTTCTCCACGAGAGAAAATTTCAACAGGAGAAGGACGGATGAGCGAGTCTAGGCAGAGTATGCCGAGAAATGACTTTTCCCCAAGGGAAATGTGAATAGCAGCGTCCACCTCCCGAGACTGAACTTCCCTCGGCTGAACCGCGAGTAGTACGACGAACGTCAGCTGAGTGTTATCTGTGAAAATCGTCGAACGCGTAAAATAGGTATTTCTGAGCGTAACAGAAACTTCCGCAACCTGTCATATGCGGAAAGTGCTCCCGAGAGACAGTATGCCAGGGTGAGCGGCAGTGGCGAGTCGTTCTCGATGAACTCCCTCCTTAAATAGAGAACCTAGTACCCATCTGATGTCGGAGGAGGCGTCGTGCCGACAACTGATCTCCGGGCTCTCATTAGGTCCCGATGAAGGAATCATCGGGTGCAAGCGGAGGCTAGTGACGTTGTAAGTGATGGATAGATCCGGTTGAGGACGTCAAGCTCGTAAGGAGCCAATTGCAACCACCCACCCCAAGCCGGCAAAGAAGCGCTGCCAAGCTGTGATTCCTCCAAGACTGGGTATGCAGTCAGGTGAACATGTTTCTGTCCTGCCGCCGATTATTATCGGACTGTGAGCGGAGCGATTGTATTGAACATCGCCCGAGTGTTCCATAACATTCGCTCACGTAGGAGCCCCATTCCTAACGAGGTCACTCGAGCGGGGATTTTGCGAACAGCGTTTTACGCCATATATGCCCGCGGATCCCCGAGACAGGCATCGAGCTGTCTCTGCGTCGACGGCCGAGGTTCACGGAAGCCATTGTCGCTTCAAGTATTTTTATCCCACACATCTTGTCCTTTCATCCTCCTACTCTATGAAAACGCTCCGAAGAGGTCTCGACTTCGACGGATACTATCCAGTCTGACGGAAACATTCATCAGATCTGCTGACCCGGGGACACTCATTTATTCATTCGCACACTCAGGCGAAGAGCCGTCTGAGGGTTGCTCTTCAACTCCGATAGTCTGTTACTTGCCCAGTCTACCAGCCGACCGACCGACCTTTCCGTCAGTCCGTCAGATAGTTTTTTTTCAACGTCAGAGAGAGCTTCCTCCCTTCCCAGCGTGTCACCTTCCTATGTTTCGCCTACGTTACGCGCGCTCCCTCGGGTCCCGGAGCCAAGCATCGAGACCATCAACCTCTGCGAGGAATATCGCGAGCGAGGTCTTCTCTTTTTCCGCGCTTCCGCATTGAGAAAAAATCGGATACTGACCTCTGGCTACAAGAAAAAAACCTATTGAGCCAACGCTCGCGGAGTTCCCGCCAGCTTGGCAACACCCTCTCGGCCGAGCTGGACCTCAACGCCTTCGAGAACCATTAACTTCGAGATCGAAGCTCTCGAGGAGGTTTTTTCTCATCTTTCATGAGTGTTCGTGAGTATCTCGAATCGATCATCGCCGCTGCTGCTGCTGCTGGCTCGCGGATCGATAGGGGCTAAGCGAAACTTTCGAAACATTGACTTCCACACGTCTGCGGAGACTCTGTGTGCATTTTTCACCAGGGAGCACATCTGCCCGATTCTAATCATTGCGAGCTCGGCGAGCACGACGCGGATGATCGGACGCGGATGTCGTATCAAGGACGAACGATACGATATTCAGACTGGTTCTCGCTTGACAACGTTCAGCTCCGACATCGATCGGTCTTGCGCTGATTCACGTGATTTCTGAGCGTGTAGCCGCCGCAGTGCTCCGTATACGCTGGTAGCGCTAATTGACGCAGGCGCCGAGCAGATTATCGCATTCGCGAGTCTTCGGTGATTACGATTTGGAATACGGGCACCTTGTCATTTCCGACAATTCGCGAGTGGCATCGTTTCGAATCGAAGTCGCTAGTTTGGGCCGAGTCCTTAATTTCCGTTCGGCTTGATCAGTTTTTTTTTGTTTAACGCAGCTTACGCTCCCGCTCGTCACGTCGCTCGAACCCCCGATTTTCCTTCATAGTAATGCCAGTCGGACACGACTGGTTTCCACGAAGTCTGCTGATTCCGTGACTCTACCGGTGGTTTGGTCGAATGACGACATTGCCGGGAGCTGTTCGGAAGAACGGAGCGAAGTAGGAGAATCTGGAATTTCGCACGTCCCACCCGGAGAACACGTCTGTCTAGTTCGCGTAAATCTTTCCTGCAATTTGTCAGTGTAGCTGCCTGGACTCACTCGTGGAACTAGATGTGTTGGCTCAACAATAGGAAAAACACAGGAGGACCCGTCTCAGTGGGGAACTGCACCGTCGGCGCCGTAACAAAGTGAGTCGGAGCCCACTGGGACCGATCAGACCTCTCAGCGGTGGTCATCATCAGAATACCGAAGGAGGTGATGGCTGGCGAAGGAAAAGCTCGGAGGGAACGGTATTTTCCGTCCGATTCCGGGATTTTTCGGAATGTTCATCGTTCCCTTCTCCCTGAGGCCCACCTACGCTCGAGGGGACCGGGACGTCGAAAATCGAGACTAGTGGGGAGTTCTCCGAGGCGAATGGATTCCCCGAGGCGCGAGAGCAGTGAAGAGTTGAAATGAAGCGAAACCGTGCTCATTTGATGTCTCTCGCCCGACAACCTCACGGACAGGCTGTCATTTGGTCGCTTGGAATCGTTCGCCCGTCCGTCCGTCCGACCGCCCGTCCTCCCGCCCACCCGCTAGAACTACTGTCACCCCGCAGCAACGCTGTATTTGGTGTGCAAGTTCGGCGGAGCCCGACTTTTACTTTGTGTGGACGTTGACAGCGATACAAAAGACGTTTCGAAATAGCGAAGCGAGATGACAGCTTTTCGCTGAGCCAAATCCTCTTGTTCCCTCGGAGTCGGCCTGCGGGGCCATCTCGACATCCCATTACAAGTTGCTTAAGCTACCACATAGAACCTGTATTGTAGAGGTGAGCAGTCAGCTTCCCGTCAGCAGGTTGATAGAAGCCAGTCCCTATGAGACCTTCGGCAATGCAAGAGCCTGAGAGGGGAACAAGCCCGGAGTCCGGAACGTCGAACTCGGATACCTTCTCGTTTTGAGAGCGTCTCGGTATGCCGGAAGAAGCGCACAATCGAGGAGTCTTGCGAAAGTTCCTCAGTGGTGCACGCGCACATGCAGTTGTCGGAGTTTGTGCAGCTTCGATTCTTATAGAGTGACGAGGTGTGATTGAAGTGATTGGGAGAGACGAGTGACGCCGCGCCGCTTCTGAAGCCCGTATCCGAAGCTGATGTGCGCGTACCTGTGAGCGGAGCTGTGACCGCTCGCTGTAGTTACGATGTGGGGATGGAGGTGGCGGCACGGCAACTGCGACGACGAAGAGTCTCTTGCGGCCTTTCTGTAATCCTCTCACAGATAAACACGTACACGTCTTGAGCTCTTTATCACGTCTCGTATTCACCAGAAGTGAACCTTCGGCGCCTACACTTCTCCTCGCTTGGAACATACTAATGTTTCAGAAGGATTCGTGTACAGCATACGCCCGCGAATGCGCGAGGAGACGGAAACTCTGAGTGCGAAGTTTGTAGATCCCTCCTTTCCCAATGTACCTTACGAATCGAGGTGATTCGGAAATCGAGGGACGGAGATCGGGGAGAGTTCCTGAATTGAATGAATAAGAGAGGCTTGCATGGCTATGGTGATTGAAGCCCAGGCGTTGCGCCACAGACATGCCACAGCCTTCTGTTGAGGGGCCTCACAAAGGACACGCTCGTGGGGTGCACAACGCTGGAAACAACAAATCCGAATCGTATCGAGCATATCGCACAGAGGCCAGATAAACAAGGTATCTGCGATCACAACGAGACTGAAAATAGAGAGATTCAGACGGTCTCATTGAATGCGATCGACATCGACAATTAGTCCAGTGGAGCGGTCGAACAAACGGCGCGCGGCGGTTCCTCTCCTCTTGTCGAGGCAATAACTCACGATAGGCTCATAAGCGCAGGATGGCGGTTCCTGCCGTCATTCAATCCATCTTTCGGCTCCTGTGAAAACGCCCCACGGACAACTGATCGATTCTCGAGTCCACGTCGTGTTCATCGTGCACGCTCTTCTGTTCGCTTAGCTGCATATCGCGATTCTGCACGAAAATCAAAAATATAGCTGAATAGGTCTGGGAATTGACATTCTCGTACCCTATCGATCAGTCAGATCCGAGAATGCCACGCGGGTTAGGATGCGGCAGAGGGCGTCAAGGGTCGATGGCCCATCCGCCCGACGCGACGGGACTGCTACTTGTTCTCAACGCTGAAGAATAGGCCTCCGAGAAGGCCTCCCAGCTCAGTCCACCGCAAAACCCATGCTGGCCTTTAGAAAAAAATCTCGGACACGCCCCGGCTGCTTAGAGTCCGAGCTCAGTAGACACTGAAAATACAGTTGGTTCGTAGGTGGGGGTTTGGGTTGGAAGAATTGCGCTTGCCTCGTCCCGAGTCAGGATTGGAACGAGAAAAAAATCTCTCACATTCATTCCAATGACCTTATCTTTTTTATTTGCAGTTGCTGTGGTGATATCGTTTTTCGTCTGCTGGACACCGTTCCACGTTCAAAGAGTATGGGCTCAATCGTTGGCAGCATCGATGTCGCAAGACCCGACCGAAGAATACAACAAGCAGTTATTAGCACTATACATAATCCTCAACCACGTGTCCGGCATTTCGTACTACCTCAGCGCGACCGCCAACCCGATTCTGTATCAAGTGAGTACCGATCCTTCGACCAGTCAAAGATAATAATCTGACCAAAACTCTCCGTCGAGACCCGACATTTCTCTTTCGAATTCCCTTCCGGCTGAAAGTAGCATGATTCTCCAGCTCACATCCCTCGGCTGCGAGAGCCTCCGCTGTGGGAAACATTTCCTTTGAAGTTCTATTGGCGGAGTTATCCGCCAAAAACCTCATTCCAAACGTTCCTTCGAAATCCGCTGTTCCGGCCCTCCCTCCGGCCGCATCCGTCATCCGACCGCAGCAATCACGTCATAGAGGGAATGCTCAAGCGGACAGCAACAAGTCTTCTGTGGATCCGAGTCGATGAAAGCACTCTTCCCCATATTAAGTTTTCTTCTCGGAAGGGAAAGAAAAATTGGAGATCGACTCGCTGTCCTCTCGACGCTAAACGCGACTATCTATCGGGAACACTTGACAAACTCTCCGGAATGTTCGTTGTAACAGCCGTCGGAGCAGTCAGCGGATTCCCGAGCCGTGGGACGGGAGCTCGGAGGGAGACCCGACAGCCGAGGATTATTTAGGATTTTTTAGCGATGCTCCTAGAGGGGTCGATACATCGGAGATCGCATTTCTTGCATGGATTGTACGGCGGAACTTTTGTGTTTTGGTTCCAAGCATGTGGATCAAGATGGAGCGATAGATATCCTATATGATGTTGAAGAGCGAGTCGAGGGACGGACTGAGTCAGAGAGTGAAGTTCAGCCGAAGTTGTTGTGAGACCGCGCTGTTCGGAAAGCTGCTCTCCACTCTGGGGACTCGTCGGTGGAGGCGACAAGAAGTTTCCGCCCAACTTGATGGCAAGATGTGCTCTCGGGATCTGTATGGTCTACAGATGTCTAGACATGACGAGTTCCCGTAATATCGCGACCGCTCGTCGTACCATTTCGGACACTCTCTATATCAGTTGCCTTCTGTCTCGACTTCCGGAAGTCCGTTCTCATAGAAATCGAATGACGTGACCGACTCCCGAATGAAAAAGCGATTGTATGAGATGTCTGGGCTCACTTCCGGATCAATAAATAACGACTTCTTAGAAACTCTGACTGGGTGGGAGTTGCAGAGAATATTAGTTCTCAGGGAACTTTTTTCTTCTGCGAGGAATGCCACGGACGAAGGTTGCAATTCTCACAGAGCGTCGTCCCGCCGACACGTGACCTCTTCGTGGGCTTCACGTGGCGGCTGACGAACTCGAAAATCGGTCACACACTCTCTCTCTCGCTCTCGTGATCACTATTTACAAAAAGGTTTTTTATTGCAGATCCTGTCTCTGAAGTTCCGGCAAGCTATGCGCGACACGTTCGCGCGTTGCTGTTCAAATTGTTGCTGCGGATCACGTGCCGAGGATCAATCGTTCACGACAAGTCTTTTTAATCACGCCGGCATAAATCGCAGTGGCTCAACTCGGGGCTCATTCGGACCGAGTCGGAGTCCGAGCGCCCAGCACGCGTACAATGCCAACGCTAGTATGCTAGGTGAGTCGAAGAGGCTTTGATTTTCGCGTAAGGGGACGATTTTCTCTAGAAAGGGGCCACGTTGAATTATTTCCCAAGCGGGGATGCTCGTAAGGGTATGTTTCTCGACCCTTTTCTAGTCCTTAGTTTCTTCGAGAGTGCTCGATTCCCAAAATGCCTGTGCAGGTCCGGACGTTTCGGTTATTGAGCACCGAGAGAAATGAGAGATACAAGATCTCAGAGATGATGCGAGAAGCTCCCACATACGGGGAGAGGGTCCGAGAGAGAGTCTAGAAGTTTCAGTCAAGGATAGGAAACCTCAGAGAGGGATGAGTAATCTGATAGAGAAAGTCGAGATGAAGCTAACGACTTCGGGACGGTAAAGCGACACAAGAAGGAAATCGCGGGGAAAACGAGACGTCCGGGCAGGATTTCGAACAGCCGAGATAATTGATGTAAAAGCGCAGATGGAAAGGAGATCCCGTATTTGCCAGTCTTGCTACGTGCTCCTTTCCTCCATCGATGATTGCTCGCGGGATTTGTTGAATGTCGAGGCGGGATTTGCCGGGACTAAGTATCCGCCTTCGGTACTCGGAGGCGGAGCCGACTCGATTCCAGATTTTCCTCGGAGCTGCGGCGACAGTAAGCCTTCCCCTGAAATATTGTCGTCTCGAGTGGACTCTTCCCTCGGACAGAACCTTCGATTTTCACGATGAGTCATTGTAGTAATTCGCGGACAGCGACACTTGATCAGATCGACGCAAGCACGCGAATGAACAGACACGCCTCCGAAAGATCCAGCCGCTCGTGATGCATGCGAAAATAGCGTCTCTCGAGCCAAAGAGTTCGTCTTCATCCTAGAAGTGGTTCGTTTTATGCGGCTGCGTGGAAGCGGGGTTTCATCATGTATTATATGTGGAGGAGGTCCCCTCGCGAGACTCGGGCCATCCGGAACAGTTTCAGAACCATTTTCGCCACTGGACGAAAAAACGAGAAAAGTCTGCGGCGGATCCACCAAAAGACGCGAAAGTACGGTTTTGAGGCGATACGAACGAAAAGTTACATCGGTCAGACTCAGACTCTGCAACGCCCCACTGCGTTCAGATGTCTGGCTCTCCCTTGGTGGTGGCGGTGGCGGTCTAAAGTAGGCATTCAGCGAACAACCGCCTCACAGTGTTGTTGCTTCGTGCTATGATCGTAATAGAAGCCCAGTTCGCTCGTTCCGAGGCGTGGGTGGATTACTGCGTACGCTGCCACCCGCTCTGAGGGAAAGAAGAATGACCACCGGTCAAAGGGTACTTTTTATCTCGCGAGCGAAAACAAAGTTGCCACCGCAGCCAGCGACGTCAACTTTACACTCTGAGATCTTAACGAGACTTCGGCGACAAGGACCCCGAGTTTCAGTTCGCTAGACGTTTAATACTTCGGAACGGAAAAGCGGTACAAGATTTCTCTTTTCCCCCGCGACATGACCGAAGTTCCGTGTGAATGGTTCTACGCAGCGAGCCCGTGCTGCGGCCCCGTACGTCTCGTCCTCCGAAGACGCTTCGGGGTGGGACGGAGCTTCGACCTTTCGACGGCGCGAAGAATTTCTCATTCCGATTCCCGCTCCTAGGAAACTGGAAACCCATTTTTCTTGTGGGTTTCGGCTGGATTCCGAGTCCTCAGTCATTTTATATATCGAGTCAAGGGACTTTCTCCGCTCGACTCCGACGCATGCCATTGGAGAATAGAATTATTGATGCTGGTGAGCCATCGACCCATTTTCACAGCGCGAAAAAAGAGGTCGGTGCCGGAACGCAGGAGATCTCTTTCCGAAAGAAATTTCGAGACGGAATGGAGCATTGGCGTTGAGAATTGTGGCTTCTTCCGATGGGACCCACAGCCTTTCGGGCCGAGTCGGTCGTGGCGAGAAAGAAACCGTGATGGCGAACCTCGAGGGCGTGCGAGGCACAGTCAGGAGGCAAGAGGAGGAGATGCGCCGAGGGATATCGATGATGCCCCTTCTGCTTCTGATTGCCCTGAGGCATGATTTATTCTTCTGACGGTTTCTATCCGACAGAGACACCTATCGGGGTGAGAGCTTTGGATTTTTGAGCATATCGCTCCCTGCGGACCCTATCGCTGGCGAGACACCTGCCTGTCTCGAATCCGACGTGCAGATCGATTACGCCTGGCGCCGCTGCGTCCCAGCTACTTTCACGTATCTGGATATGCCGAAGTATACACCTGACGTGAATTATTATGCTAAGGATGAATGCGTTACACGATTCCTTCGCTCCGAGTGATATGAGCGAGAGGGAACGCCCGAGGCGGAAGTTCTAAGTCTTCGGTGGACTCGGCATCAGCTGCTTGTCTGGAAGAAATTCAAAACTCCTAATGAGTCAAGCGATACCGGATGCGATTGGAGTGCCGACGGGGGGTCCTATCCGAAGGGCGGCCACGTCGTCCAAAGAATGTCGTTCCATTCACCCCGTTGAGTTGAGCTGGGTCTGATGAGCTGGCTCGAGGCGGGTCTGGGGGCGTACGACTTCGCAAGATATCGTAGCGAGGTACGTACGGAGTCCCGATGGCTAATCGACTGGTGTCGGAGCCAGCGAGATAACGAGCGTACTGCTGAAATGAGAGCCTAGCAAGTCGACACCACCCTTCGACCGCCAAAACTAACATGATGGCGACGACAGGACCGGGAACAGCAGCCAGCGAACGAAGGCAACTATTGGACTCGTCGTGGAGATCATGTTGCCAGACGCGCATGATTCCTCGACAGAAAGAGCGAGCAATCGGAGCGCCTCGATATCGAATATTCTTCTTCGATGATCCGGCTCACGCGGACGCGGGTGACAGCCGAGCAAATCGTCGACATATCGTTTGTTCGGCCGTCAACAAATGAATCGTTTAGCAGCCGCTAGATGATGTCCGCAGTCAGTTCTGCATTAGTCCCGTTCATCGGACGCTTATCGATCAGTAAAACGACACGGGATCGGTGCTCATGCCGAACGACGTCTCCAATGATTCGCCAATCTCGCGCAGGGTATTCTCCCAGTCGGTGAGGCGAAATATCCTCCACGCCACCTTGAGAACATTTTCGAAGACGGGACTTCTGATCCGTCGACGCCTCACCTCGCGGCTCACGATATGTTCAACGACGACACGTCTATCTTCTCTACCGAGGAGAAGTTCCGTATCACATATTACGCAGTAACTAAGTGAGACGTTTCATCTCTTCCCCAGAACGCAGTGCGAGCACTCGCAGCAACAGCAAGCTCGTCGGACACAATGATCTTCTGCCGAGGAAAACCATGACGGACTCGAACGGTCTACTGACCGTGGATACGAAGATTCCAATACTTGCTATCGACGACGGGAATAAGGACAAGGAAATCAGGGAGAAACTCATTGTCGGCTCGAACAAGAGCGGCGGACCCCAGGTCATAGTTACCACGGAGACTTGAAGCAAGTCATCTTCGTGTAGCGCCGACGACATCATCAGGGTCTACGACTAATTGATAAATTATTAAAGCGAATCGCTCGCCCATAGGGAGAAGAACGATTCGTTCCCGGGTCCAACTAGTGGACACCACTGAGCTACCGTAATGCGGAGTGACCGAGTATCGGCTCGGACTTTGTATCGGTCTGACTAATGATTGTAAGAGCGGAACCGAGAGACACACGTTGATTGAGGAATGGCTGAAATTTCTGGAGGGAAAGAGAGAGTATTTTTCGAAGTGGTAGGTCGTAGATTTCTACGAGGATGAGCATGTATGTATATGAGAGTTGAGCAAGAGATCAAATAATTTCAGGACATATTTTCAAACCAATGGCAACCTTCAATGATCGATTTTGTTGTCGACGACCGACGCATTTTGTCATCGGGAGAGTTCGCAACTTTACCTCGATTCTAGAACTATTAGGTAGACTGGTAAAGAAGAGGAAGAGAATTCTACGACGAGAACCCACCCTGTTCCGATCCAAGGAAGCACTGCAATCTTGTTGTAAACTTGTGAAGCATCATCACAAACTCGATCAGGATCCGTCACACTCATCACAGTAGCCGACGGGAAGACCCCGTACGGAAATGAGGACATTCGGATTCCCTGAAGATTTCGAGAGCTAAAATGCGGGGAAAAAGGGGAAGGGGAGAATCTCGGAGTCTATAACACCGAAAGAAGTCTTCTCGAAGCGGAATTCCAGAGCTCTAGATTCCAAAGCTAACCCGATCGTGCATCTGATCGTGCCAATTCGACGAAAAGAAATGCTGCTCGTGTGTTCCGGAACCGTGGGGTGTCGTCGGGGACCACCCCGTTCATTTTTTATAATTATTCAACGAGCACCTCCTACCGTACAACGCTCACGTAGATTAGGGCACTTCCCCCTAGATGAACAGCTCATACCGGCGCGGCGTGCCCGCGTGCGTGCTCTACGTTGTGCAGCTCCTGCTGTAGAGTATGGCTCACTTGGGTCATTTCGGGAAACAGGGAAGTTATACACGGAGAATCGCTTCGAATGGGAAAGTTAGATGTCGGTCGTCCCAAATCGAGATGTACATACAAATGTTCCCAATGTGAATACACGTCGAATGACTTGTTCTGTTTAATGACCAGAAGCGGAGCGTGAGGATCATGAAAGATACGACTCCGAATGGAAAAACAACTTGAGCAGGAATGAGTAACATTCAGGATGGCTTTTTTTCGCTCCACGGAAAAATCGCTCTCACGTTCAGTTTTGTTCCGACTTTCCGGAGCGGCAGCTGTTCTCTCTTGACTCCGCCTACATCGGTCAGACATCGGTGTTCATGTCCTCAAGAGCATCGAAGCATGAGATTAATGATTCTCGTTCTATGACTCTGTCGAGCACCGTCTTCTTTCTACTCATCTGATTGAGGCCCCCCAGGAATATTCATTCCTCTTTTCTGAGAAAATCCGAACCACCGATGCTCATGATTTCAATTTTTTACAGCAACGGAATAAAGATTAATAGACTCGTCAGTCCGGGGGAGGTGGGGTTGAGGAGTGTTGAATGTTCGAACTGTTGTCCAACTGATTGTAGATACATATGATAATAAAATCAGGTTGAATAAAATAAATGAATGGATTGATGAGGTTGTGTAAAATAGTGATTAGGGAGGATCGAACTTTTCAGCGACCGTTCCAAGTGGAAGGATTTCTCGAACGGGGCCTCGAGAGGAATGAATCTCTGACCTACGAGCTGATTCATCATTTCTGATCCGGGGACGACAGCGGAGGGAGGGGGGGACCCGGAGCCGATGCGACCGGGGAGGGCCAGCGATAGTGCGAACTGTGAGGCCCGCTATTTTCGCTTGCCCTGCGAAACCATTAGGACTTCTCCATGCGGCAGCTCATTGTCACCAGTCGATGACGAAAATTCCGAGAAAACAGGAAACTCTTCTCAGAGTCACATCTAAGGCTGCCATCTTCATCAGACTGCCATCTTCTCAAATTTCATTCCTTCTCATCCATATTCGGCTCCCCGTTGTGCGTTCCGCGTCGTTCATTCGGTGCTCCGCCGCGATGCCACCCTACTCCCACTCCCTCGAATGGCCGCTACTAACGTATTCTCGTTTCGGTGGCACATTTCTCCGCAATCTGTGCTCGGGTCCACGTCACGACCGTGACCCGGGATGGCTCACTAGACGGCGAATGAACTCGTCGCTCTCCGGATTTCGGCGGAGAAAGTCATTTCCGCTGATCATATGACTCCTTGATGCTCCCTCCAGGTCAAGTCAGGTCAAAACTTTCCGTCGCCACATCTTCAGAGCGAAACATCACGAATATATGATAAGGTGAATCAGCTTGTGCGAGTGTCAGGTTCCATGGCAGAAGATTAAGCTCCGCACTCTAGCCTCAACACAGCATTATTCCCCGAGGGAGAGCACAAAAAAGGCCTTCCAGCTCTATCGATCTCTGATGCATGGCTCTAATATTCCGAATAGATATGGAAAGATGATTCTCTACATCATCAGCTTATTCCTCTCCTTCCACCTGTATAACTCCTTTGATGGCCTCTCCCCTCTTTGCGGGAGGGAGTGCCTACCTACCTACCTATCAGAGCATCAGATGAACGATTCTTCACGATGAGATCAACGAACAGCACCAAAATAGATCAGAGAGAGCGAAGACCTTGGCTCAAGCGAGAGCATCCGGAGGGAGGACCTTGCGAGCCATTGTGACCATCCCTTTTTTTTGGTGGAGATCTCGCGAATTCACTTCGGTTTTCCTATCGGGATTAAGCTGGAGCCGTGGCTCAGTGATGATGAAGTCGCCATCCAGGAAGACGCCACGCGGCGTCGCCTCGGCGAAGACGGAGTCGGAAAGCAAATGCGTCTCTCCAGGAAGACTATCAAGAACACGGAATGACAAGCGCATGACGCGGCCTATCGTATCCTCGATCCCGGTAACAAGTCGCCCCTGTATCCCGCATGTAGGCCCCATTCAAAAAAGGAGATTCCGGATCGCGTGATCTTATTGTCTTGGTCGAGAGAAACTCTGGGTTCTTAGTCCTGAAATCGATGACAGCTTCGTCATCCGCTACTAGAGACCACGAAACCCGTCGACGGCAAACATCGCTATTCAGGATGGCATTGACTCAGGTTCGAGTTCGACTAAATTGTAATAAGTACCTAGGATCCTGTCAACAAAGTTGCACAATGATCGGCTCGGCGATGATGCTCGAGATGCACCCCTCACGTGACAAGGCCCATCTAGGTGGAATCGAATCAGGTACTTTTCATCAAATTCTTCATGCCCAGGATAATCTCCGCAATTCGGACCGATATCATATCGTCGACTCATCTCTGTGTAGAGCATCCCTCATGAAGAGCCCATCGCGACGATCCCCACGATCAACAGAGCGATCGGGTTTGAGACTTGTGAAGCAGACGATTTTATCGTTCGGAAATTCTCCCTCCCGACTCACGAGGAATCTAAAGGTGCGCAGGGAAATCGATCAGCCTCCCGAATGAGCTCGTATTCCCTGTCGCAAGTTTCTTCCAATTTACGAAATCGGGTTCATGGCCTTTCGACTCATCGAATCGTTTTCGACACAAGCTTGTTCGATCTAAGGCGGGATTCTGCCATCGACGCCATTGTCGCTAAGTCGTTATTTGGCTATCTGTCTCCTCCCCGTCCTTCCTCTTAGCTATCTATTCATCCATTCATTTACTCTCGGGTCCATCCGTCAAAGTGAACGAAATGTTCATTTTGTTTCCCCGGACAAGGAACGGGAAAGAGGAAAACTGATGAAGGGAGACTATCTTCGATGATGGAGATGCGGCCGCGCCGATTTTTCATTTAGAACTCCGCTGTCGAAGTCCAGTGTCATTTTTCCTCGATTGGCTCCTACTCCGCGGACTTCGGTGTCTACAGTTATACACCGATGCGATCGAACTACGGCAGGGAGGGCTCCCTGCGGGACGTCTGCGTCGAGCGGAAACGACTACATAATATCCATTCGAAACTGTCGTCTGCTCTGGGGAATCTCCATGATCCAGCTACACCTTGACCGCGATAGCTCGGAAAATGCATCATTAGGGACTGAATGTTCGAAGAAGTCCAAGAGACAGAGGAATACACAGACTAAGGATCTGATGATAGTAGGCGAAGGCTCGGATTCGAATCCTTTATCATTCCGGAGTTCTTCAGGGGGACAAATCGAATCGTGCACTCAGACCGAAACGATGACGGGAAATGAAGAGTAACGCACGTCGAAGAAAAGAAGAGCGCGACGGGAAAAGTTTCTGCGGGAAAGAGGGATGGTGAAAAAAGAATGAGACTTGCGCGTGGGCGGGTACGGCAAGGAGCAGTTGGCCACAGTCACTTGCGAGTCCTTTGTCCTGATGCGGCTTCCGTTATGAGCGGCCGATCTCTTCCTGGGACGTCGAAGGCATAAAATGGAAGTTACCCCACGGAGCCCCCTCTCCTCGCTGTACTCTGTCAGTCCTATCCGACGCTTCTCGACCTCATAATGAACGCGTCAGCCTTCTCCTTACTCCTCTGCTTTTTGTCACAGGGTCCCTCTCTTGACCTCGACCAGGGATGCCATCTTCTACAGAGGTGGCAAGCCGACACTTTGTTTTCCTTGGTGCGCTGTCCTTCTTTCCTCGCTCCCTCGTCACGTCTTTCTAGTGGTCGAGCCAACTCCTTCGACGTCCTCCTGAATCCTATGCTGAGGAGGGAAATGCCAATGTCCGTATCCTCCAACAACTCCTCGCCGGAGTGGGTCTGAGTGCTCTCATGGGAATTGCGAGGCGAGGTGGCCAGATCGCTTTGATTCAATCCCGCGGAGTCAATGCTGGGGATTTCTATAGGGGATATATGCCACGATCCCGAGAACTCTCCGTTCCCTTGAACGATGGGAGACCGCACCGGAATCGTGGCGTCATATATTTTCGAATTCCTGACTCCCTTACTTGGCGAGGATCTCCGAGACATTTGGCCCCCGTGGCGAAACGAATCTCCTGGTTCTCGATCTTTTTCTGGGAATCTCCTTTTTCCGTCTCTGTGGTTCCAACCGAAATTATTCACGTCGAAACGTTCGATTTCAATCTCATCGATTGTGAGACCCTTGGGCAGCGATTTTATACGGAATTTTTTTCGAGGTCCTAGGAATTTTTCCAACCCCAAATATCAGTTCCCGGTTAAGATGATTCCTCCGAATAATCAACCGTTCAGACATTTTTACGGTGTGGCCAACCCCCCGTCTGACAGATTCGATGAAGCCTAGAAAAGTATCCGATCCCTCGAGAACTTCCTTCAAAAAGATGTACTGAGAAGTATTTTCGCGCTCAACAAGTTTACGATCAACCGTCAGAGTCGATGGATCCCAGACGCGGTTGCATCCCCCTGAAGTCCGTGTCAGGTAGTTCCGGATTAATGGAAGACTCATATCCTAATAATTTTCCCAGGTGAACACCCGCATCATGCAGGTGGACAGTCCCCTTGGACTTCTCTGATTGAGGGACACCTGGCAGAATGAAGAAGAAAAACCAAGGACGGTGACTGAATCAGGCAGGAACTCATTCTGTGGCTCCGATGATACGCTACGTGTTCCGTAGGCATATGAACCGACGATGTTCGTCTCTGCGGTTCAAAACTACGGGTGATGTCGATAGTTTCCGAAACTCACAGGAGCAGATATCGACGAATTGTCTTGAAACCCCTGGTCTGACCCATGTATAATAGATGTGAATGAACGATCTCGAGCGTTATCAGCAGCAGGCGATTTGCATGGTTCCCGGCTTGGGTCTTTGTGTTGGACAAGCCCGTCGGCAGCGATTTCATCAGAATTCGCGTAACGCTTGAACTCGGTTTACCAACCGGAACAAGCAAAGTGCTTGGGATTACACAGCTTCCTCTCACTGCGCGGCCATGATCCGGATTTATGGTGACCGAGACCGATTTTTCCCCTCTCGTGTACGATTCGTTGAAGATCCACTCAGCGAAATGAAGTCGCGATCTCCTCGATTTTCGACTTGTTACCGAGGACGCATCGTTCGGAATTCCTCGCGATACGGGTTTCGTCACAAGTGTATGTTGTGCTTACTCCAAAAAGGACGAGAAGTCCGCAGCACGGACATGCTTTGTATGAAGTGGACGACCAAGAACGCCTGGCAGCAAGCGACGGCCTGCCGTGGGAGGATTTGCGCCAGTGGTTTTATAAGCACGTCCTTGAGAGACTCACGGCTCATATCCCCGATTGGTGAGACTCTTATTTATGATTCGTCGTCGCACTCGACCACTTGGTCTGCTGAGTTCGGCAGAGGACGTCGGCGTCGTAGAATCGTCCGGTGAAGCCCTTCTCGATGTCATTGGCAGTCGAAGGTCGGCTCCAGCTACATTGGGAATAAATTAAAATATTCCCCAGCAGTGCCCGATCCACGATGTTCCCTCGCAAGAAATAGAATTCCTGGCGGAGATTCGAGTGGATTTCACGTTCTTCAATCTTCCGCGTCGAGAAGATACATGCTTCGGGTTCTGACGACATAGCTCGAGTTCGCCTTCACAACTTGCGCCGCCTCATCCAACTTGCGCAATAAACGCGACCTGCTGGGACGTCTCGCTCAGCCCCGCTCCCCTCGGCCCCGGTCCATGCATTTCCTTTTTTTCGCGCGATACGATCTCAGCGAGTGCATCTCGGAGTGTAGGGGAATCCGAAAGTCTCCGCGTCGGACCGGGAGCGGCTCGAATCAATCATTGTAGCGCACGATTTGTGAGCATCGTTTCGGATTGATGATCTTGCTCTGACGGAGCTTTCAGGGGAACATCGACTACCGAGAAAATTATGATCAATGAAAAGAGCATGTCTCTTGTAGGGCGCATTCAACAATATTTACTTCTTCGGGAAACGTGCGGCGAAACTTCGCCGCGATCAAGGAGCTGCAGTCCAATGGAGTGGAGCGAAATTGTTTGCGTCAGGAATATTCCTCGCAAGCAATGCCTTGTGAGAGGGTCGTACTGGATAAAGTCATAGTCGCAGGCAACGTCGCGCTGAGGGGGGTTCTCAAAGAAACTTGAGCGATCTGAAGATGTTTTCGTACTTACGCAGGAGTCGCACGCGAAATTTCGGAGCCAACATTCTTTCTGTTTTCAGAGACGGGAGATAGCGAGCGAGATGAGTTTCCCTCCGACGTCATCGGCCCGGGGGAAGTATTCCATGGCGCAGCGCTGCGCCGCCGGGTGAAAAACAATTTCCCACATCGATAAGCCGCTCCCTATCAGCTCTGTAGATGTTACACGAGTGGAATTCTCCGGATGGTAGAAAGATCGTGATTTTCTTAAACTTTTCGTGAGGTTTCGTGAGGCTCCAATGGATCATAGTTGATGCTTTTCCATCCATTGAAAATAAGTCCGGCGGTTCCGGGAGAAGGTATCATATTTCCATCTCTCATCGGACGATGATCCGCCTTCATCCCAGTCTTCAGAGAGGCTGGAATTCTTATGTGCTCGGGCGTCGGAAGTCAGCGCGATCGGAGGAAAGAGCAAGGCGCTTACATACATTCGTCTCCAGTATCTCGCCGATGGTTCGTCCGCACGTCGATGGGTCGTCGAGTAGCCCATCGAACGACCAGAAGCTAGGCGGGACGGTCCTATGAAGGCTCGTTTGGAGCCGTTCGGGGGCCAATATCCCATCAGGATAACGACATCAGGTTGTCCAAGATCCCCTGTCAATGTCCAAGGTTTCCGCTATCAAGATGGATGGTGAGGGAGCTTCAATAGGTGGCAAAACTCTGAATACTTCCGCTGCAGGGGACCTTCCTCCTCGCCCAGGGCCTCTAGCCCGAAGCAGCTTGTATCTATTCCACGAGCCAGATTGTTGCTGATATCCCATTCCGCGGCGAGGGAACAGCAACGTTTCCGACGGGATGCCACAGTATAAAATTCAGATTTCGGAGCCGCGCATGAAAACTACTGTCGTTCTCACGAAGGGAGGTCCCGTAAACACTCTATCGTCTCGTAAAAACACGCCGATTGCTCGGCCCTGTCGCTCCTCGCCCGTCCCTGTCGGGAACGATGTTATTATAGGGAGGCATTTCATAGGAATGCTAGATGTTCATAGAGAGGGCGAGTTTCAAACCTGGAAGGTGTGGCAGACAACTGAAATAAGCGGATGTGAGGACCATCATATCGTTCGAATCATCCATGGAACCCGGCTGCTACGCCCTTGCCAATCATGAGGCTCCCCGCGGCATTCCCGGAGAGGACGATTGTCGCAGTAGCGGAAGAAGAGGCACTCGTTGAACATGTTCCGTGTTCCAAGACACCGTTTTCCTGGGCTTCGTCTTATCACAAGCCGCATCTTGGAGTAATCTCTCCTGAAGAAGATTATACGAAACGGAACTTGAACGGAGGCTAAGCAAATGCTCGCAGAGCCCCGAAGGCAACCCTCTCTGGAAGTTCTAGTGGATATGGCATCCTTCCGCTCGGGCGGTGTCTCGCCATTCAGTCTGGTCAATGGCGACCAAGAATAGTTTTTGGAAGTTTCATACATATATGATACAACACAGGACTGTTGACGTGCGGTAGGTTCAACAGCCTAGTTCGTCCTTCCAGGCGGCTTGTACCTCTCCGAGGCTTCAAACAAATAGCCTGGACACAGAAATCCAACAGCCATTCCAGCTTAGATAGAATTGTTCCCCTGCTTTCGATGACAGGGAAGGGGGAATGGGGTTAAGTGAATTGACTGAGTTATCCTTTTCCGGCGAATACCATCTCACTTCGACGCAAATTGAGGGAGAAGGAGATTATTCTCGAGATTCGGGGCTGAGACTGAGCTTGAAAATCGAGGAGATACGATGTGGAGGAGTGCCCCAATCGATGAAGAGATAACTATGCATGAAGGGTCCGAGGCTCATAGAGAACGATCAGCAGCGTCCCGAGTAAAACAGGGACGATGAATGCGACGCATGATGTGGGACAAATGGAAGGAAGCGAATGCACTCGCGGAGTGATGGACGCGCTTTCCCGTCCCACAGCGGAATGGAGCCCGTGATTCATATGGACTCGCAAAGCAAATGTCCTCTCCTTTTGGGAATCCATGCCAGCTTATTAACACACGTGCCCTCTCTTTGCCTGAAAGGGCCGGCACACAGGTCTAATTGCCCGGAATGAGAATCATTCTCCTAATTTATACGCGTCGCGGGGTCTGCCGCGGCGGGAAAAAAACCGACGTTCTACTCGCATACGCCGGGTGAGGCTGCGAGACAATCAATTGTGTCGTCAATTCGCTATTCCAGCGCGAGACAGATTGCGGTCGCGAGCTCACAGGAGAGGTCTGCTGTCAGAGTCATCGAGGTCTGTCTCGATTACATAGTCAGCTTCCTCTCAAAAGCGCACCCCACAAATCGTGCTCGTAGCGGAGCGTGCGACCGCCAGTGAGGAATGTCGATCGACAGCGGGAACCATTCGGGTAAGTCCTCGTTTGCGATGGATAAACATCTGAGATCAGAACCCAGAGTGCTGCTCCCCAACTCGTTCCAACTTTCTACAAGATTGCGGAGCGGGCGAGAGGAAGACAGGTCGGAAGAGAACTTCCGAAGAGGAATCAAAGTTCAAGTTTTGTCTCGACGCGGAAACTCGACGATCGCGGTCACATTCTAGGCCGACTGGAGCATCAGAAGAATAGGAACTCGCGTTGGAGAAATTTGACGTTTCATGGAGAAAATCTTTTCTACTAGACCCCGGAACGACTAGCACGTTTTTCCTTCTACTTCACGGCTACGCCGCATTCGCCTATTCTCCCTCCGAGGAATCCTTGATTTCGAGGTTCCTTTTCCTTCCTGTCGTTCTCACCGTTTCTCGTACCATGTATCTAGCCTCTCACACTCTGCTGTCTTTCCGTACCGCCCCCTCTTCCTCCCCACCTCCGGTTGTTATCCTTTCTCCTTATTCCCGTGCCCGCCGGCTTTTTTTTCTCGTTGCCTCCATTCGTTCCGCGCTTATTTTTCTCGCTAACGTTCCATCTCTCTCATTTTATCTGTTCTCTCTCCTCCAACCCTATCTCTCTCTCACTTTATCTTTGCCTTGTTACACGGTCGAGTTGGCGGAAACTCCCCTCCTCTCCGTCCATTCTCGCAGTCTGAACTCTTGGACCTCTTCGCGAACCCGGTGGAGAAGTGCTACGCGCGTTGTGGCCGGTGCTCGCGCGGAGCTCCGAAGAGAAGATGAGATATTGCAGCTTATATTTTGCTTCCAAACAGCTCCCGATGGTTGTGTACATCAACCTCTCCTCGGAACTTCAATGTAGACCGATATAGCGGAACATCGAGGTTGTGTGCATCGCTCCTTTCCGCCTGCCGGACTGCCAGTTCATATCTGCCCGCGGATTTCCTCCTCTCAACGAGGTTCTCTGTATTCCTTCGGCGCCACACTCCGGTGCGACCGGAGTGTGGCGCTTCATTTTTCCCGCTTCCCTCTCAATTGCGGCTCCAAGAACTTGCCCTAGGACGCATCTGAGGCTTCGACCGGCGCGGCGCCGAATCTGCGTAATTCGCTATGCGGTTCGCATCTCCCTGTGCTAGGTGATTGCGACATGGTCGGAAACGTCCTGGGAAAAATCCGTAACCTCGACGGGGAGACGGAATCAATGCTCGGGAGTCAGATTGATGTAGTGTTTGTACATCGCGGGAAACGACTCCAGAGTAGAGCGATAATCATCAGCCCGGCAAATGCCCGACTTTTTCCGTCAAGCGAGCCTGGGCATCCAGTTCTCGGGGGACGGTCAAGTTCAAAGGCGAGGCGGTTTTTCGGGACTACTGAGGGAGACCAAGCTAACCTGAAAGTTTTCTATGCTGATTCCGAGGACCTCCTGGGGCGGTACCTTTCTCTTTCGAGGGAGATAACAGATCTCCCCGTTCCACCTCAATGTCGAGAAGTCCACCCGTGGCTAGCAACACTCTTGTAAACACCTGAGCACGTAGCACCTATCCGAGAATCAGCGAGTGTCACCCAGAACGGTAAGACAGATGACTCGGAATCAACTGAGGGAGCAAAGAACCGCCCGGAGCTGAGTGAACAGCCGGAACTCAGAACAGTGCCTGTTATAAGTAGACCGTTCCTTTTTGTAGTCCTTGGAAACGGTCCGCCAACGGCGCGCTATTGACGCCGCAAAAACCGTTTTTCATTGTCCACAGCGGCCTTCAACAACAGCGGCGGCGGCTGCGGCGGCTGCAGCACCACCACCAGAGCTGTCAGCTATGACTAGGCTCCGTGCCTATGGCTGGACCGGCAACCGAGGACGAGGCCGCTCCTGAAGATAAATGACATTTGGCTTCGTGCAAGCTTCCTTCCGGTTTTCCGCTTCTGAGCGGACGAATCTTTTCGGCGGGATACGATTTCCACAATTCAATGAGATTCAGAGCTCTCTAATACGTTCGATACGTGAGGCAATTCCCGTGATTTCTCGTTCGGCTTGCTTTCCCTGCTGGTGTCGACGTCTTCCGGTCCTTAATGAAATCGCTGCCTGAATCTCCCGAAAGTCGGCAATGGACTCCAAATTAGAAAAGTTGGAGGACAGGTCGAGGTCCTCATGCCCTCGAAGTCGAAAGGAGGCGATCGGAGGATGAGTAATCGAGCCTAGAGCACAATGCGAGTTCGCTGTGGGGCGGGCGGCAAGCTCAGCCCACGTGCCTGGGAGATCGAGAGCAGGCAGGAAATAACTGATTATTCGATTCAAGATCAGAGCTCGGTGTGATCAGGGATACCCGATCGTCGTCTGAGTCGCTCCGAAAAACCTTTGAAAGAATTGATTTCGTGGACGGTCGCGGCTCGACGCGTTTCATATTCTAAGGAAGTCATAATATCCCGGTGCAATATTTTCATGAATATCATTTCGATTTCCACTTCCAGGATAAAACGATAGCATTGCTCGGAGCTCAAGCTCTAGACCGAGAGCAGAGAAGTTTCACCCTCTAGAACACAATCTGTGTTTTTCTAAACACAGCGAGTCGCACGCTCGTCCAAGAGGAGGGAACCCCGTCTCCCCTCCGACGTTTCTCGGGCTTCAGCACTTACAGCAGAACTCCACGAAGGTGACCCCGTAGACAGAGGACCGGAGCCTGCCTACTTGCCGTTAGCCGAGATCGAACTCGACCACCTACCGCTAAACGGCCTCGTTGCGACGGTTCACGAAGTGCTAAGCAACTAAGCACGTTTTTTCCCACGGGAGGCTAGAAGCTTCAACGACTCGGCAGTCTCCTCGATATAGTGCGCCTTTGCATATGGGAGAGCGTACCCCGGCGATAACCTCCCTCGCGCCGTGCGAGCTTCTTCTCCGTCTTCACTTCCTCACGGCCCTCAGAAATGTCGAACACATTATCGAAATCGAGCTGTGGGATGGTGTCGAGAGATTCCGTATCCCTTATTACAGAGACACGGTTCTGTTAATTCAGAAGACATTCGACGTGGACTGATCGGTCGCATGAGCTAGATTGCTCTCCCAATCTGAGAGACTCACGGGTCGGACGCGCATTGCTGCTCTTCAGGACAGGCGATTCGGAGGTTTTCCGATTCTGATTGCTACGCGATTCACGTCGAGAAAATTTCCCCGAAGATATCCGAGGCTTCGTCCGGCAATCGCATGCGCCTCCTACAATTCTACGGTGCTGCGGCGATCAGACATGAAACTGAAACCAATGGTACTGCTTGATCTCTGCTGCGTTCATCTCCCGCACCGGACATCCGACGGATGGGCTGAACTATTCTCCGAAATTTCCGGAGAACTGCGATTTCATTCCCTTTCGAGTCCCGGCCTCGCGTGCCAGAGATCTCTTCCCAGCATCGTCAGATCATCAGCATTCGAGTTGGACGCCGTTCATGCGATGACCGAGAACCGGTAGCCATGACATGACTTTCGGACTTCCATGTCGGAAATAGGAGTTGCTCCCCAGACTCCTGGAAACTCATTGATATCGACGAAGTCTTGATGCCGAGAGTCTCCGTTGGGGATTAACTGTATGAGATTTTCGAAGGGTCACCGAACCGACCCGGTGAACAAAAAGATCCGGGACGGCAAAACCTGGGGACACTTACACACAAAACAGCGAAAGTCTCAACCGCTCCCCCAATCATATCCCTGCCGGATCACTCGAGACAAGGGAATGCTCGAGGAATGAATTATAATTGGTAGTGGAGAGGGATTCCAGGCCGTCACAACGCGGGCTTAGAGTGGTTCAATTGATCCATGGACCGGGAAAAGTCGAATCGATGCAAAGCCGCGACTTGATCTATGTGGTCAGCAGCTCGAGTCGGGGACTCTCAATTTATTTAGGGTGCGCGTGATGGAAAGAGACAGATCGTGAAGTTCAATCACTCCCTTGGACTCAAACAAAACCTAATGCCTTCACGCGGGGGATTCGCTCTCATTTTGTTTCCAACTCGGGACTTGTTGAATCAGCGACCGTCCTGAGTTTCCATACGGTGAGAACCATCTGTTTTTTGCGGTCCGAGGTACGAGCCAGGAAATCCTCGAGGATTTAGGCCACAGCCTCTGAAGCGAACGTTTCGCAGGCTACTAGTCTGGACCTTGGATCCCACCGGGCAACCGCGGCTTCTCGGAGCGAAAATAGTGACGCGCTCCCGGAGCCCCGCTTTCCGTTCGTGGAATTTCCCTGAGCTGCATATCGTCCGCCCGGATGGCGATTTATACTTCCATGATTGTGGATTTCATTGAGAAACCTCGATGTCAGCGAAGTATTTCTCCCAGAAATCGTACCGAAAGGCTGAATCTCATCATAGGCTCTCGCAGCTTGGTCCTCCGTAAGGTTCGACGCTCGTGCTTCGAGCACCGCGAGTTCGATTCGTTGTGATCGGAAATTATGAAAATCTCTGGAAGCCCCGTCGGCATGAGGCTAGCCTTCACGTACGATGGCGAATTCTGCGAGGCACATCCTATATCCAGGAACTCGTATCTGATAGTTCTGGAGCAATTCAGGGCGACGGTTATCGATTAGCACTTGAGGGCGATTCGGAGTGCCGAGAGCGAGTGATCCTAGATCAATCATATGAGCAGAAATCGTGGACTGAGTGGGCCTAAGAAGTCAGTCTCTTAAAATAAGTTGCATCGGAAGAGGAACGGAACTCGCATCAGACGGGGCCGTTCAAGACGGCGACTCCATACTCATGTCCTTTGAAGCCCTCATCGCGAGAAGCCGCTTGAATCGATTTTTCGGAACCATTCTCATTGGAAGCAGTGATACCGAAACCCTCCCCTGCGATTCTTTCCAAGAAGCCGAGGATACGCCTTCTCGGAATCGGGGAGCATGGAGTTAGAATATGGACCATCCCGAAGACTCCGTGCCCCCTCGGCACGGGTGAGAAACGCTGATCTACATAGACGCCACTCGCATGTTGATGTTCTCGCGAGCGAAGGTCTTCCACGGTATTTTTCCTCGGACACAAAAGCTAGCCGGACCTTGGAATAGGCAGCACCAGCTGAACGGAGGTATCTAATCCGAGGGCTCACTCCGCGTGAGGCTTCGCTTAGTGGACTCCTGCCGTCTCGATCGAACTGGAGGAAAGCGACGAATTACCCGGCACCAGCATCGAACCGCTGTTCGGCAATCCATCATCTTCCTAATTAACGCCGTCACTCGAGCTCTCATATTCCTCGTCTACTTCCTAAATGGCAAACATGAGCTCTCATGCAGAGTAGTGAGTGAATGAGACGTCCAGGAATCAGGACGACCGGTAGATGACGCTCAGGCAGATCGGTCGCTCATCGTCGCCAAGAGATGAAGGCAGGCTCGCCAGCTTATCGACTGGACTTGTGAAGGACCTATTGCCAGCAACGGGTCGTCGAGTGGCGCGGGAGTAAGTCCCTTGAAGTTAGTGGCGCGGTATTTCCTCCCTACTCCGCAAGGACGAGGAGCTGGACGAGTGGATGAAGGCAGAGAAGACAGTAGTCATGACCTTCACGAGTCGGCAGTCAGGCTGACTCGCCCCAGCATTGAAATGCATTCGTTGACAATCGGTGATTTGAGTCTCCCGCGGATATAGACTAATCGCTCGTCCCCGACACGCTGTCGAGTCGATTATTGTGCTGTCGATCTGCTGAGGGATGGAACTTTGACGTCTTAGTCGGTCGACATGCCGAAGCGGTCCGATTTCCTGCCTCCCAACGCGCAAGACGTATTTCCCATGCTGGCATCCCGATCCGAAATGTGAATAGGACGTAGGACCGTCTTCCCAAGAGCAAAGCAAGGACGCAGGCATATTCCACGAGTTGAGAGCACAGCTTCACCTACCCCGCTATCACGCGAGATCAAGTAACGAAAGTCTCAAGCAGACTCCATTCTATCCGCCGAATCCAACATCTGATTCTGAGAGGCTGAGGGCGCTCCTTGTTGAGCGCTCGACTCAATTAGTTTTGACGCGATGGAATTTCGCTTGTGATCCTCTCGGGACTCAAGGCTGATGCAGCTAAGCGTTCGGAACTTAGCTTCCTATGACTTCGGACCAAGCTCCTCGCGTGAGGAATAGAGAAACCCTCTCGAGGGCTCACGGAAACTCTCGGGGGAAGTCTATTCTAGATCTCAGCGCACGGCTGGGAACGACATAAATTAATGAGGAGAGACGAATTTATTACACTCATTCGAGAACAAAATAATACAGCCCCGTGGAGAATCAGGCTTTTATCGGGGAAGAAATCAACGTTGGTCGACACCGTCCACTCGAAGCCACGGATGATGACTCCGCGTGTGGATCTCCGCTGGGTAGCTTCTCCATTGGACATGATGGATGGTGGCACATCTCAGAAACCTCATTTCGGTCATCTTCGACACTCGTCGGCTGGTTGACTCCGTAGACCTTCGGTCGACAAGACTCGAAAGGTGCACGGTCGCGAGCTCGGAGGCTGGTTTCGCAGAGAGTTTCGCTACCGCTCTGTTGCTCATCCGAGGCAAAGCCTTTCGAAGATCCGCAACTTTCCTTGGGAGCGAAGAGGGAATTCTCGATATGCCCTTGCTGTTTTGTCCCGGCGTGAGTCAAGAGATCCCCGTTGTATCGAAACGGAGGGGGGGGTCACCCGTCCCCCAAATCGACTCGGGATTCGATCATTACCCGAGAGTCCCCAGTTTCCGCAATGCGAGCATTCGTCTTTCAGCATTTTCGTTCGCATTTTGCAGGCATCGACTTCGTCAGCCCCATCGGATTTTATGAACACTGACGTAGAAGAAGCTTATCGCGGAAAGTTCTTTTTGTGGCAAAGTCACCGCCACCGTAAACCACTCCCAGTGTGCGAAAAAGATAAGAGCGCACGCTTTGAAGCTCCGACGGGAGCTTCCACGGGAACCCCGCGACGGAATAAGCGCTCGAGAGAAACTCAAAAGCGTTGGGAAGCATGGCTGGACTGGATATGAATCACTCGTTTGGACCATTTTTCCCTTTCCCGGAGCTCCGATTTATGTTTCGCGTTCGCTAATGTTCCCGTGTCTCAGCGTCCATCTTGCGGAAGAATCTCGATTCTTTTGGAGTTTCGTCAGCTTGAGAAGAAATTAGAAGGAACGTCCGCTGCGAACAAACTACGATAATCGAGATGTGATGTCCATTTGCGTTTCGCCGAGTGCGAGGCGTTTTTTCTATGGGGCGGTAACGGGGAGCCCGGCGAATTCCGAGTGAGAACGATTCAACCCTGATATACAATGGAGAAACTCCCGGAATACTCAGAGGAGATTCTCCGTCTTAGCGAACTTCTTCTCTCACTTTTTGTGTACAATGTTTCATCCAGAATTTTTCATAGAGCGAATAGCAGCGGGAGGAATCTCAGACTGATAGATTCTCGGAGAATTCCACGCAAAAACGTCGCTCGTAGGAATCCAGATGGTCGGTGAATCGTGGGCAGCATCTCGATGCCTCTCGAGACGTCGAGCTGTATCTAGCATCGTGTGAATGTTCCTTCCCCCTCTCTCCCGGAAACCAACGTCTCCGAAGCGTCAAGGGTCACCGAGCTCAATATGCAAGAGAGATTCTGTATTTTCATCCAGTGCTTGCGCTCGCTCATCCGAGGAAACGATCCATATCAGCTTCATGAATGTCATTTGATCAACGACGAGGAAAAGTGAAGCCGTTCACATCCCCTAGAATGAAGTTCGAGGAAACCCCG
The DNA here is from genome assembly GCF_000255335.2 of Galendromus occidentalis. NCBI lineage: Eukaryota > Metazoa > Arthropoda > Arachnida > Mesostigmata > Phytoseiidae > Galendromus > Galendromus occidentalis. The sequence continues at coordinate 709,746 of NW_003805516.1, read as the reverse complement.
TGTTGACACATCCCAGCTCTCGACGTGACTCCCTCCGAGGGAATGCACTAGAACACGGTGCGACATTTACGGATTCTTGGGGATTCCGTGTCTCCTATACTTCTTGAAACTTTCGTGGAGCTCTCCAGGGAGTCTGCGCCTCATGTCAGAACAGCTCCCGGGGTGAGGGGAAAGCTGATCGCGCTGGGCTCCAACTTAGTTCACATGAAGGATATCGCTGATATAGGTCGATTATGACGGTCATCTGAGAACTTTTCACAAACCTGGCAGGGATAGAGAACTCCAGAAACTCCTTAAAACTCAGCGGCTTCGCGTTCCCTTCGAGGCGACCTAAAAATATTCTCTCTGGGCACTGACAGAAAAGCAATTAGGCGAGTGTCACAGTGGATCGATCAGCTGGACTGGACGAGCTTCCGCCGGGAGCGGACAATGCCGTGGCCATCAGTACAGGCGCGGAGAGTCCTTCAATCGCACACGCCTTGTACTCACTAATGTGAACTTGAATATCCGCCTCATGTTTAAGAGCGGAGGTCTCTTGTACAGTTCCGAGAGAGGAATATCGCTAAGTGGGCAGACAATGAATCCACCGGTCATTCTAAAAGCCCGGCGACGAGAAACTCGCTCCGCCAGACAGCCTTTCCCAGCGGCTGAGAGTCCTTAAGCGGATCTGGGAGAACACCTGCGACGGCGATATTGAATTTTCTCCGCTTGCTTCTGTCATTCCCTCACTCCGCTGTGTCCACCGCTGCGCTCATACATCCAATTCTCACGGGGCATGGCAGATTACTTTTTCCTCTGACATGGATCTGTCTCATGGCGTGACATTGACTCAGTTTCGGAACGAGGCCAAGCATATCCTTCAATGTTCATTCCCGTATCGATATTCTGTTGAGCCTCTCCAACCGGGATCGTCGGATTTGAGCTGGCGCACTTGTGGCGCATCCGCTCCTGTCTTTCAAAATGACAGTCCTCGTATTAGAATTTTCCGCGACTTCGGAAACGCCTCAAACAGAAAAGGAGGAACAGCTGCTCCAGCCAACGGGGTCCTCCCGACGTCATATTTCAACCATGTTTGCGGAGCTCTGGTCCTTCCCAATGCCGAGGCTGCGCATGAGAACATTTCTCTCGGCCGCTATCCCTTGAAGCGCTGATAAACTTTTCTTCGATAAAAACCAATGGCTTTTCCCCGAATCGAAATTGATTTTAAAGTCGACGCGGCTTTAAAACAATTTTTTGTTGCGAGACCTCCGTGCGGCTTCCCGAATCGCAATGTTCTCGACCTCGCTCCAAGCTGGATTTCCATCTTTATGTATTCTCAGGCTTTCAGCGGCGGAGAACCTGAGTACCAGGGTTCGAAGATTGGGGAAAAATGGTCCGTGTGGGAATTGAAGTCCGTGATTTGTTAGGTTTTTGGGTGATTCAAGAAATGAGTCAATCACGGGTCATAATGGTCGGGATCTGAGGAGCGACGACTGTTACCTTCAATCGAATGTGGAATCTGTTCTTTCAATCGCTTTGAAGAAAATCACGTTCCTGACCCGAGGAGTAACTCCGTGTTGCCATTCCGTCGATGGTGTGCTACGAAGCGCGCCTTCGTACATGATTCGAGTGAAGAAAAATGACTGTTGCTAAATAATTTCTGTTCCCCCACACTCGTCCGACCCAGATACGTCCAACAAAGGACGAACTTGCTGCGCCGACTCGCTCGGTTTGCATTTGAATGCCCAACCCCGGCCGACCGCTTGCTCGCCTGTCACAGTGACATCGTCGACCAAGGGAGCTTCTCCGCTCCTTCTCTATTTTCCGCTGTATAAAGTTTGTCTACGGTCCTCTCGTCTGCTCTCTTCCCCCTGTTCCATCCATCCATCCATCTATCCATACCTCCGCCAGAGTCTTGACGGACAAGCTCTCTTCCTCGGTATGGTTCCGCTTGAGAAGTTGCGCTAGACTTCGAGGAAGCACAGGTCATACGCAAGTTCTGAGCTATCAATCGGCATGGCGACAGGGTGTCCCTCATGCGATTCGTCCAAACTGTGATGATACAGTTTGGAACTTTCTGCGGCTGTCTCCGACATGTGAACTCCCCCCCGAGGTACCCACGCTTACCTCCCCAGTATTTCCTGAAAAGCATTCTCAGCTCGAAATGCCTGAGTACAGGATCGGAATGGCTTGTCATCCTCAAGGTCCGGCTCGGAACCCGAGGGTTCGCCGAGCACTCGTGACTCGAAGCTCATTATTCCAGAGTACAGAGTCAATTTCCCGACGTACTCGAATAGTTACTGCAATGGATCGTTGCGACACCTTCATTGGCTCCGTGGTTCAATCGTGTCACATACCGACCCTAACAACGCGGTGTTTCGATGACGGCAACGATTGCAAGCGCAGCGGAATCCGTCAAAGCGAAACCGAACCTTGCGGTGATTTGGACGTTTTCACGACTGAACGAGTCGGATCGAATTGAAGGAGAATCGAAATTCTGAAACAGTCCGTGAATTCGTTCACGATCCCGTCAGCGAGTCATTTACTTGCATGGGGGTTGCTTGAATGCAAGCCGTCGCGCCGTTTCTCTAGCGAACGGGGGGTGCCGCTCTCGCAGTCATCTGCAGCTTACCGCCTCAAGTTTTGTGACTCACTCTGTTCGTTAACGAGCTGAGCGCGAGGATTTTGAAGAACGTTCTCAGCATTCCACGGTGTGACACGCTCGGAAACTCACTAATAAAGCCTAGGCGGAAGCTGTCGCAGGTAGGAGCTTTGTTTTTCCAGGCTACTTCAAGACTTCCGCTAGAAGCTGCTTACAGTCGCAGAATTCTGAGGAGCATTCTGAGGATCGGAAGCTCGCCGCTCCGCCTTGACGCGAGGAGGTTCGGATCGCGGGTAAGGCAGAGAACTCCTAGTCGGAAATTCCCGAGCTCGTGCCATTGGAGTTTTGCGATCTCAACCCATGTCCCGTCGTGACAAATCGTTGCCGATAGTCGGGAAGCGACGGAAGTTGCAAGGATTCCGACCCGGGTTCCTCGTTCGGTCAACATTTCACGTATTCGTATGTCGTTCTCAGTGCTGCAGTCTCGTGCACACGATTGTGTCGCTCGCTCGATTTCCACAACAATGAGAGAATAGTTCTTGAAAGTCTCACAGTTCGTCTACATTCTGGTCCTATTGGTATTCGCGTCGCTTGAGCAGACGTTTCCGACGGAGCAACAACGTCAACATGTCGAAACCTTCTCGTCTTCTAGTAGACAGCTGTTCCTCCGCAAAGTCTAACAAAAGCTATGAGACAACATACTTCAGTAAGTATGAGATGCTCTGCTCCGTGGTTTCCGATTTCACCCTCGGAGAGGGTATTCTTTCCTTCGACGAGGAGAAGCAGCTCATGAGAAGGGAGGGACAATATCGGCGCAATCAATGGATATTTTCTCAGAATCTAGAATTTCAACGAGATCATTTTTCCGTTGCCAGAGTTTCGACAGTCTCCGCGCACAGTCTGCTTATAGTCTCTGACAATGAGATATGTACCGAAATGTAGGAATTTCACTCGGACGGGAATAAGGACGGGCCGAGGGGGTTTGAGCGACGACTATCCTTCAAGATGCCACTCTGGACGATCAGAATTCTCGCTCCACGTAGGAATCGAAACGCAAACATCCAATTCGCAAAACCCACTCGAGAGTTCGGAATACTCGGGTTAGCGATTCTACCGCCGGCGCCGTGAGCAGCATCCAGAATTCAGGGAAAAAAACTCTGCGCCGAACTTTTCTCGGGGGGCTGATGATGGGAAAAACGCGAAATGTAGACGGCGCGAGCCACCTCTTGCGAATGGTGCCGTTTAGCCAAGTTTGAAGATCAAATCTTCGATGCCAAAAGAGGCTCGACGTCAAGGCCGAGTCGCCTCCACGAAGACCGCAGCTTCGCGCTGACCTGCTAATCCGAGTCGAGTCTCGAGCGAGAAGGACCTCTTGATATCCGAGAATAGTTCTATCCTATGTGAAGGTACATGTTTGAATAATCTTGAAGACATGAATCATTCGAGATGCCTTGCCCACCCACCACAAAAACAAGGAATACACTTGAGTTCCATCGGAAAATCAAGGCCTGGTAGGCCAGGTAAAAGTCTCATGGAGAGGTTTCTTCTCGCCTCGTGCCGAGCCGCGAATACTCAACGATCATTCTTGGCGGAATTCTCAAAGAGAGATCCTACCAATCGAAGCAGTGGAGTTACGATGAGATTCAGCCTGTAGAAAATCTGGACTCTGAGCAGCAGAGCTCGTAGACTCACGATAGTCCTTCTTTAAGGTTCCTCAATCACCTTGCGATTTGTCCGAGGAAGTCCCGATTTTTCCCGCAGAACCAGACTCGAGGACGCCGGCACATCCACAGATTTCCAACCGGACCTTCGACGCTGGGAGCCCGAGAGGAAGCGCGAAGAATCGAATTTACCCTCGCTGCCGCTAAGGCTACTGCTAGCGATGCTTGACGGCATGATGCTATTTTCTCGGGCGGCCTTGCCATCGATAAGGAAGTTCGCGAAGCAAACGATAGAGTTTGTTTCGGTGAGGGAGCGAAATGAGCTTTCGGCAGCCAGATGAACCGCCGCTATTCCAACCGTCCATGTATGTATCGGGTTTTGCCTCTGTGCCGCGACCTCTTTTTCTCTCCCTCTTCCTGCCGCCGTTTTTCTCCTTAGTTCCCCCAATCCAATGGCTTCTCGGTTTCCTCATCTTCCAGAGGAAGGCCAGTAAAGCAAAATGGAACAAACCCATTCGGGCCGATGGTCGTCTCGTAATAGAGCAAGGTTGCTCCATGCAGTGTTGGCAACAGTCGGTGAAAGAATACTGTTGCTCGCCAGCAGCCATATTTCCGTTCCGTGGGTAACTGATTCGCTATCGGTGGGTTCGGCGTCCGTATCAGTCGATATTCCTGCTATTTGTTTGTGCAAATGTCTTCTGTAATGCTCTCCCGGCTCTGATTCCGAAACTCTCACTCAGTCCTATTCCCGGATGCAAAGATCGCAGGAGGCTCCAGGAGACGGCTATGCGGTGTTTGAAGTTCCCGTCTTACTTTGTGCAAAATACAGCACGATTATCGTGTCTACGATCAATCTCCGATCTAGACGACACGACCTAGGAAAGAAGTGCGAACAATGCTGCCTCCGATGGGACGGACACATTATCCTGCTGCCTCACCTACGCACAGCTGGATCGGTGAAGGGTTTCGCTGACAACGAGCGTCTGGTGACTCCATCAGGTCATCAGATCCTCACGCGTCCATTGACTGAGTCCTTAGGTATCGTCCTCATAATGCCTCGACTTATTGTCCCGACTTATTTTTGGCTGCCAGGAACGACTCCGTTTCGGGCAGGTCACAGATACTGACTTCCTCCAGACGTAGGTATCTATTATTATCTACGATGTCTCAGCCGAGAATCTCGACAGCTAGACTGCATCTGTGGCGATTTGGGATGGCTCTACGGCTCAGAGTGGGCTCTGAATGATGATTTGCACACAGAGCTCGAACTCGAATACAGAGGAGCTTGCGGGATCGCCCTACAGGTCCGATGATTCAGATCGGAGAACTTGCGTTCGGAATAGTCCCCGAAATACACTGCGAATGCCTCTGGCTGGTTAAGGTCGACGTTCCTCCTCATGCATTATGAATGAGGCACAAACGAATATTGTTTCCCCGACACTATTTGAAATCTCGAAATCAATCAAGCCTCCAATCCTGTCACTCTTGAATGTCTACAGAATACGCTTGTCTCTCCTTGATCCCTTGATAATCCTCTAATCGTCGTTATCGGCATGATTAATGTTAGCTGGGAGCATATAGAGCAAGAGGCTCCGAGTTCGGAGCAAGACTTCGGGGAGCATGCATCCGAGAGAGTGTTTCCAGGAGTTGCTCGCCCTTCCTGGAAGAGAATGGGTCCTAATTTTTGAGTCAATCCCACCCGGGCGGTAAACACCATATGTTAGCAAACTTTGGCGAGCCATTCCGTGCAAAGAGCTGTAGGCATTCTCGGGCTCGTTCCGAGTCCTTCACGGTTCAAGGAGTATGCAAGGCTTTTGATTGCCTCGCTGAGTTCCGTCAGCTACCGTTTCCGTGAGTCTCACCTGCGTCGTCTAGTAGTACAGAGTTCACTTCGCCTTAGATACTCATCTTTCCGGGAGATATGCCTTCTACGACTCGATTCTTCACAAACGATAGAAAAGGGAAGTTGCTGTCAACATGTCGTTCCATTGGCTTCCTCAGCACCCACACGACTAGACTTTTGTGGGTGAGTTCCGTGCCCGTGTGGTGGAGCTCCTGCACCCACGACAGCTGATCGTCCCCATCAAGAACAGACGGTTCGGTCCATCGCGAATGACTCTTTATTATCTGCAGACGAGCTCTCGGAAGGTGATACTCATAGAAGGAGCTCCCGCGAAGGCTAAGGACAAGAAATAACTTCCGTTGTCCAGAAGAAAGAGTAAACCATGGAATCTTCTATAACCTAGCTATGCCCCCTGGAACGTCGTCGGGGGTCGGCAGTCCAATCGCGTCGTCAAGCACTCAGGTTGAGCGCAATCCGACCCACGGTGCCTGCTCTGGAGAGGAGTGCTAACGGACAGATCCTAGCAGGTACTCCAATGTCAGGGGACCACGCCAAGCTGCCGTTGGTGCTCTGTCACTCCTGAGCTCTGTGCGCACTCGAATGGTTGCAGCTCCACACCTAGGGGCGATCGTCATGAATGACGCAACGGTAGCCGTAGATGACATATGGTACACCCCAAGTCAGGGAGAGACAGTGCCTCACGCTTCCACAAGGACTCTCCTGCGAGCTCGGTCAGCCCTGCCGAAGGTAGTATGGTACCAGGGAGTTTCTGACCTTGGCTCGCGCTGAATGAACTTCGAACTAGACGGGCATGTCCCGGTTCTTAGGTATCTCCTAAGCCCTCGAGTGTCGGGCACTTCTCGAGTCTAGATTCTGAGTGAGGCGAAAATCGAGTACCCCGTCGATTCAGTCATTTATAAAACGGAATGATGTGATTTCTCTGATGAGGGGGTGAACCTCTATTTAGAATCAAGCTACCTCCTAATTATATATCGCGTAACATACGAGAAAAGATCTCCTCATCACTGCATCCCTTCTTTTTCAAGCAGATAAGTCATGATCGATCATCACAAGTCCCGGATCTGACCTTTCAGGGATGATTCTTCCCGAGGAAACCCAGAAGGAGAACTCGACCGGGCGGCATAGAGACCTCGATAACCCAAACGACGTATGTCCCCGAGCAGAGAGACCTCAATGTCACTAGACTTATGTGGTAGACAAGACGATCCTCTCATGATCAATTTCGAGTCGACGCGAGAGCAGACCACACTACGGGATCGATCGATGAATCGAAAGAATAAAAGCCGCTCGCCGGATCGAAGACGAGACGCACATTCCTACGAAATCCACCTCCCATTGAAATCACCATTGCCGATCTTTCCGGAGACTCCAAGCCCTGCGCTCGGCCAAAATAGATAGAGTCGGACTCTTCATCAAATGACACCAACGAAGCTCCGATGACGGACCGTGTGCGACATGCGACAGGCAACATTTCTCAGACTACCACCATTGGTCTGATTCAAGTGACGCGCCGGAATTCACTGATCCAGCAGCTGCTCACGAGACGGCCCGAGGTGGGCAAATACCTTTATTCCACGCTGCAAGTCCTCATCAAGGAGAAACGACGTGGTCCGATGGAAGCACGCGAACCTCTCGCGCATTACGCCGCCGAGCAGCTGGTTCAGACTTCGACAGAGATCTGTTACTGCATCGAGAGATGCACTCTCGACATCCAGGATATAAAGGATATGACTGAAAATCTCATGCGAATGCTCGAACGTATTTTGAAACTAGCGCCAGCTGTTGGCTTACCTTTCGCTGTCGACATCAAAAAGTTCATATTCCTGGTCCAAGACATGGCCTGTGCTCTCCAAGAGGAAGAGAGAGGAAGAATTTGTCCAATAGATTGGACGTCACTCGCTGAAATCCTCATGATGAGAGTCCTGTTGGTGAGTTGTAGCTTCGGATGCGTATGATATACCAGTGGATTGGGGTTGTAAAATTGTGAAGAGTCGAGGAAAATCGTGGTCATCAACCTGGTGCCAGACTTTCGGCGGCTCTGATTGCCTTCAGCCTGTCGTTCGATCCCATCACCCTATGTACACCAATGCATGCCTTGCGGTGCAGGTGCCATGCATGTAACTAGTGGATTGAGCTCTTAATATAATGAATGATATCGGAGCCTATAGAGCCCTCTCTGTGATTCCTCAGGTCAGGCCGACAGAGCGAAACATCTTCCGATACGTTCCGAAAATGAAGCACATCAACGGTATACGATTGATAGGGGCTGGGGGCTTCGGCTCAGTCTACAAAGCCATCTACACACCGTCGGCGACGGTGATGTGCATCAAGTTAGTGCCTGAAAACCGATTACCTGCAATTGAATTCGCTGCATCAGATAAGGTTCATTTTTCTCACAATCGAGTAATTGAAAAACACGATCCTGGCTATATTGGAATCAGTACAGAGCTGATGATCGAAACGACCTTTCCTACTGGAGGAACACCATAACACCATCGGGCGAGGATCCTCACGATTAGGGAAGCGTTCGTAGGAAGCGCTACCCTAGTCGGAGTAGCAGAGATCTAGAGCCAGGGAATTGTTCGGGTTCCCTTAAGGCTGCGAGTTCTCACGAGAACTTTAGATTTGCGAATAGGTATTTGCTTTCCAAAAACATCCTGGAGCCATCTTGACTCAGAGGAAAATTCCAAACATCCAAGACGTTTCGTGGTTATATCCAGAGATAGAAGAACTACGGTCGGAATGTTCTCCACAATGAGTTCATTCCTTTAGGTCCTATTTGTCTTTCCGCCCCGAGGGTTTATCTTCGGATGTTTGCCTCTTTTAGACAACTTCAAGTAATTCCTATTTGTCCTGCCACCCTCGCTTCGCTTCCTGGAGTAGCTGACTGAAACGGTAGAATACTGCGCGAAGAGATCGAGCCGACGGAATCCTCGGTCTTTTCGGCGGAATCACTCGCGTCTTCGAGACCGAGGAAGGATCGAGAACTGCTACTCAATTCTAATGCGGGAAGATGCTTGATTCTTCTACCTCGCCGGGAACTCCATCTCCGAGGAATCTACGGTGATTTTCCTCATTTCCAGCTGGTGGCTTCAGTGATAAACTCGCCCTTCCTCGTCCACTATATATGCGTCATTCAAGCCCAAGGAGCTTACGTGACAATGATGGAGTACGTTTCGGCAGTGGATCTCAACAAGGTCCTCACAATTTCGCAAGTGCTACCCCCGGAGGTTCTTCGCTACGCCGTCGTCCAGATTTTCTTGGCCATCGAACACCTGCATTTGAAGGGTTTCGTACACCGCGACATCAAGGTCCAGAATGTGCTTATCAGAAGCACTGGCCACGTGAAACTTATTGACTTCGACACAAACAAACTATGTCTGTCTCATTTTGTCAAAAACCGAACGTTGACCGCCTTCTTCAAAAGAACTTCAAAAGAGTTCCGGGACTCGGAGGTAGCGGGAACACTCCCATACGTGGCGCCCGAATCTTTCAAGGGCTACCCCTACGGTCGTGCTCTGGACTGGTGGGCGCTCGGGGTGACGGTCTATCGACTCCTGATCGGTCGCTTACCTTTCCGGGCGTCCAACGAAGAGGAGCTCAAGGAGAAGGTGCTGCACCATCGACCGGATTGGTCGGGTTTCGCTTCTCCGAGCACCGATGCCCGCGATTTCGCCACTCAACTATTACAGAAGAACCCAATGCGCCGGTTGGGCTCAGGGAGTTCCTACAGAGAAATCAGAGTCCATCCACTTTTCCAAGGCATAGATCTACAGGATTTCCACAAAGAAAGTCATTTGTGCGATGTTCCTTATGTTCGGGAAGCTATGAACCCAGACAATCCCTCCCGTGGGGCTCATTCCCCTCTAGCTTCAAGAGGAGCTAGAAGTCGAGTCGTCTTGGAGTTGAGTGAGTTCGCTGAAACTTTTTCTCTCCTATGCTTCCCCGATATCTATGCCCAACTTTGTTTGGTCCTGAACGCTGGTACAAGACAGCAACAGGAACTTGGGCGAATAAGTCTTGGCCTGTTACACTATCGGAATGGGCTAGACCGTACAGCATAGTGCGGATGAGAATGAGCCTGAGAATAAGCATTATATTATTATTATGATAAGCATTATGTGGATCACTGTCATTAACACATCTCAAAATTTTTGAGAGCCAGTACAAAATCTCCATTTCAGGACACGTCAGAGATGCGAATATTGGCTCTATGAAACCGATCTTGACATTCGCATCGCCTGGCTTCATGAATTTGATGGACAGATTGATTGCCATGAAGAGTCAAGGGCGAAATGATCCTGTGTGTTGTGAGGATCGGAAACTGTACGGATTGGGTACCTTGAGCTCGGATCTGAATTACGAATGGGATGCTCATGACGCTAGATCCTACAACACCTTGACTTCTATCGAAGGCATCTTGGGGTGAGCGGAGCGTCGTGTCTATCGGAAAAAAGCCTTCGATATAATTAGTTCGACCACATAGATTCACCGTTCCGACTCTGGTCGAAACCGGAGGGATTCCGGGGCTGAATCCAATTATTCTCCCCGATCGTTCACAAGTCTCCAACAGCTCGCTTGTGCGCAGGTTGAAGCGGTTCACTCGCATAAAATTGAGAGCTGACCATCGTAATTTGTTCGGGAAGTATGTATATGACATTGATTTGAGAGAAGTGAGCGGTGCTCTCGGACTCTGTGCTTTTGTCCGGAAAGTCGCGAGCAGGTACCAGAGAGGGAGTCTCCTGATAGGGGATATCATCTATTCTATCGACGACCTGAAAGTAAGCGAGTCTCTCGGTGGAGTCCGGACCTTATGCCTGAGCTCTGCATCTGAGCTCGTTCAGAGACGGTGACGTCACATTAGTTCCGACTTTCCCAGATCAGCGAAGGGTTGAAGCGGATACGGAAATATATGAAAGGGAAAAGTCATGTGCGAGCAAGCGTATTCTCCGTGAATGCTTTCCGGCTCACGAATCAAGGCATCGACGTACCGGTCACGTTTGGACGCATCGGCCACAGAGATCTGCTGGTGACGCGAGATGTCAAACGGCTCATGGACATCGTTCCGGCATTCGAAATTTTCACAATGCGGGTCCTTCCGGTGAACCGGAGACCTCTCCAAAGTCACATGATTGCCAGGTGAATCCACTTTCCCATCCATGTTCTGCGCCTAGTGACATAGATTTGATCAACTCTATCGGATTCGCGGCAGTCTTCCTTGACGCTTCCCGATCTTTCCAGTCTCCATGAAAATTTCGGAGTCATCCTCCCGACAGACGAGTACCTCTACGTCGGCGACGTGTTGCTGTCGATAAATGGTGTTTCGACGGCTATCCTAGAGACACCCGACGACCTCATAGAAGCGATGAGCAGGATAAAGAGTAATGAGGTCATGATAACAGTGCTTCCGATATCTCCCCTGAGATATCCCCCCGATTAGCGTCAGGGAATCGGAATTTGTTTTGGCTCGGATACTCTTTCCGACGCTATGCCTATTATAATTGTTGTAATGTAGTTATTGAAAGCCGACCTCATTCTCGACGAGAGAATAAATTTCATGATGAGTGTAGGAATGCGAGAGCTCTTTTCCACTCCGGACTACACACCTACTCCATACGCGTGCGAAATGAGCATAGAATCTTAGACCTTGTCTCAAGGATATTTATTCTCTTTCCCCACCCCACTTCCTGAACAGGAGAATACAACAGAGAGAACATCGACACAACTCCTTCGAGACCCAGGATAGCTCTCGCTTGACGGTCACGAGTCAGCAAGCCTTCAACAACCTCTGTAAAATAAATTTTGGGTTCTCTGTCCGAATCTTTGGGAAGGCTCTCTTCCACGTCTCATTCGAAGACTCCCCATCGCATTCGATCCCAAGATTGATCTCGAATTCCCTATTGGCTGGCCATCAACGCGAAGCGAACGCGTCCCGGGCCTACTTGGATAAGTTCCGGGTCGCGGGGTGGCGAGCGAAACTCTCTGTCCACCAGAACGGGTCGTGTGGATCTGGCGACGGCATCTATCTAGAGCCGCCCATCAGGAGGTTTACTTTTCACAATCGCAAGAAAACATTGCCCGAAACAGCCTTGTCGTCGACCTATCACAGATCTATATTATCAGCGTCTATGTCGTGACGTATCGAGCCTAGCTCGTAAATCGGTCTATCGACTCGAGAAGCGTACTGAAAAAGCATGGCTTCAATACATGCCGCTCACATCCGTGTACCAGATCCTCACTGTCGCATTCATCCTGGAGTTGATTGACATCGAGAGCTCATCGGAGCGTTATACTCGACTTTCCGGGAGCACGAAGGGCGTAGGCTCAATGAATAATCCTCCCCTCAAAGTCGCTCGCGCAACACTCCAGCGATCCGCGCCATCGCCCGTCGCAACGTTTGGCTCTTTCGAATTTCACGACATTGATCGTGATATGTTTCCGAGGTACAGTCGTAGGATATCCTAAGATTTTCCCAAAGCGTTTAAACGCTCAGCGAGCGCTTCGGAAAATAGTCGTCGATACCCCGGGCTCACGCTATCCAGCAAAGATTGGATAGTTTCGTATGTGGCACCATCACTGATGTTTTCGGTGTCTTCCTCGTCCCCGAGGATTTTGAAACCGGAAGGCGACATCAGAATGAAGAACTTCCGATCTTCCATCGTGATGATGTTCAGGTGCGCTGTGATGCTAGTTACTGGCCGTTTCTTCGAAACTGAGATTTCCTTGACCGCGAACTCCACGTCTTTCATCACCGAATCGACCTCTTCAGGGAAAGGCACCTCCAAGATGCCGTAGGGAGGCTCAGGCGTCGAGGGCTGTAAGAAAAAAGAGAATAATTCTCAAAGCTAGTCGGAATCAATAAGCGATGGAATGATGTATTAAAATTCATCAAGTATAATCTTAACCTTACAAGAAACACATGCGGGATATACACGAAATAACAGAGACCCCGTTTTTTCCGGTGTTCCCTATGTGGCTCCTCGAGCTCTACAGTATAACCTTCTTACAAGGTGCCGCATTGGAACAAGTTTCCGCAGTGCCATATCATATCTCTCCAATATTCTGGTCGGTTTCCTGTTGTCCTATTTTGCGAACGACAAGAGCCGTCGAGCGAGCTCGCAACAACGAACATTCATTTAAAGCAACCGTCTTTGCTGTCGCCGCCGAGCACGTCCTAAGGAGGTCATACCCCATTTCCCTGTACACAGCCACTATCTCGCGATCTGATGTAATCCCGCTCAGTCAAGGGCTCGGAGAATTTCAAATTGGACAGACTGCAAGTTTTTACTAAAGGTCGTATCCATTCTCTTCGGGAAATTTAATGAGGCCAAAGAGAAACAACTGCTATTGTCTGCGCCCTCACTGAGAAGCTCATTCTTATGCTGAGCTACATTGATTGGAAGTGACTCCGTATACCCAATCCCCAGCGGAGATTTCGAATAAATTGCCGATCGGTCCTCGATCGCGTATTCGAACTGCTCGGGGTCAACGTTCCCACGGACAAACATACGGTAGGGTAATAGATCGGATGGTCGATGCAGAGAGGGGAAGAGTGTCTTTCCAGGAGATGGATATCCCTGCAATTAAGTTCCTTCGCTACCTCAACCCATCTTAACAGCTTTGCTCACGTCCAATTAACCACAGAACAGCTGACGACTCCGAAAAGTAGGCAATGACCGCATCTACAGGTCTACGCGGAAAGACCCATGCTTGCTCAGGAAACCCGGATTCTCGCTAATCGATTCAGATCCTTCCCTGGCTATGACACCGGACATCCTCATGGATATATCTGAGCTTCGTACACAACTTTTCGAAGCTCTTTTCGGAAAGTGAATTCACCGCAAATTTCTCCCGTTCTTGATCTTCTCCCGATGTTTTGCCTTCAGCTGCGCATCATGGCGTTCAGAGCCGCCAAGAACGTTCAGGGCAATGTTCGGAGGAGATGTATCGACGGCCGAGCCCCCGTTCCACGCTCAAACTCGAACTTCTGATGGTCATTCGCCTCCTTCTCCTGCTCCATGTTTGGGAGAAAAGTGAGCTTGGGAGCGCTGAAATTCGGGAGCAGTCCAAGCGTGCAAGCGCAGCTGTCGCGACTTCAGGCAGAACTATTCGTGCTAAAGAAAGGAAACAAGCGGAACGAATGCTTGACAAGGGGAGGTTTCCTTTCACCGCCGCCGCGCACGAATTTGATTCCGGTCTGATCATTATTTTCGGAGCACCGCAGACCTATTGCTGGAGAATCGACAGCGAACTTATCGATATTCGATCCCATTCCAGCGTGACTCCGACCAATCTTACGCTTGGAAATCCTGAGGTGTTCCTGCATTTCGAGACCTTGGACCTCGTGTGTTGGGGACTTGGGATTTTTGAGCAAACGAGTCGAGTGCGGAAGGGGGCACAGTATCATTGTCGAGCTCACTTGAGGGTGAGGGAGATCGCCGTTCCCCACCACACGCCCGATCTCGATCAGCTAATCCGCATTTCTGTGGCGACAGATCTCATGGGAAATTCGCGATTGACCGCGCTCAGGGGCCTAACATTATTCGGTCCGTGGAAGGCGATGTAGAGAGTATTAACCAGGTTGACATAAGACATTCCAGAGGAGCTTCGTTATTCATATTCTGTGGCGCTTATATTCACAGTCTGGCAGCTAGCTCTCGGCGGTTTCCACCATACACGAGAGACAGGGTAGATTTGCCTCTGCGATGAATCTCAAAAGAAGATTTCATCGGGCTCTGAGCGGTCTCGGCGTCGAATCTCGAGGCGGCGACCGCAGACGTCACTGCATATGATAGATAAAGGTGAGACTCACGGGAAGTTCCGAGTATTTGGACGCGCCGCTTCTCCGGTCAGGCATTATTTGTTTGATGGTGGTAGAATAGCGGATTGAGAAAAAACCTCGTTCCCCCCTGATGAAACAGATGGCAGATCCGACGAAACTCCACTCAGCAGTTACTATTCAGCTCCATTAGTACGAAGCCAAAAACCCTCTAGACAACAGTCTGCCGTTGCTAGACTAGTGAACTTCGTCGTTGCTTCGAGCCGGTTTCGACAGGGTCTCTAGTCTCTACCCTCTGGACCTCAGCAGATATGTATCCAACTCGTGTCCTCACGCCCTCTCCCTCCGATTAGGTATTGTGAGATTAGCCGAAATTCGGGGAAGACAAAGGACAAAGGTCAACAGATTCGCAAGGATGGAATAGAGTGCTCATTGAGCGAATCGTTGCGTGAATAATCCTGATTCCCGAAGAGCTGCAACAGGAAAGTGAAATCTCGACGGTGACGTCGCAATTCGCATCACTCATACGTACCGAAATATTTTCACTAAGTCAATTCGAAAATTCACTCGACGTATCGGCACCTTTCTGATCTCTCGGCTTCTGTGAGCAAGCTTCCGAGACAGGTAAATTTTAACGAAACGGAACATACTAGACTGCGACGAAGCAGAAGCTTCTTCTGCATATTTTCCGTCTCGGCTTCACCTGTGGATTTAGCGGCCGGCGAACCCTAAGGCAATTTGCTCGACGAGGCGCTCGTACATCGAGCTAGGTTCGCTCGTTCGTAGCCTTGCGAATCCTTGAACATTTTTCAATCACCGACGTGTACAACGATCTTAAGCCCACCGTCTCGAGCCCCGGTTAGAGGTAAACGAATTTTCGGGGAGCCGCAGAACCCGCAATCGGGTAACGGAAGGCAGCTTCCGGAACAGGACGACATTGTGGGCGGACGACATGGAAAAAATGACTTTGTGTCAAACCTAGAACACCGTGACGACGCGACGCGGGCTCGCTCTCCACGTATAGACCGGCCATAATGATGGTCTCAGCAACAGAAACTGCCAACTCCGTGAGCACTGATGCTGACGTGTTTATTAGAATGAGCCGTCATGCGAAGGATGTAGACAACCGTTCTGATGGCTGTGAGTGATCACCCTTCCCGGATGGCCTCTTACCCCCCGATTCGTGGTTAGAATTGTAAGAGCAAGAATGTTGTACGAGGGGAAACGAGGAGTCCTCTTATGCCGAAACCTCCTTCTTAGACCCGGCGTGCTCCTGACATTTGATGAGCGCTTAATTGCTACGACCTCCTCGTCCGGATGGTGATCTCAAAGGGAATGTAGCCTTGCTTGATCGTTTCGATCGACGCCCGTCCTGGGAGACGACTCCATTTCGATATGTGGTCTGGCATGTCACGACCGAGGATATTTTCTCTTAATCCCTTATACAGTATTTCTCATGTTGAACGCCCTCTTTCCATGAATTCAGCGTTACTGCGATTCTGCGCCCTCCTTTCATGCTCAAGTGCATGGGCATGGGTTGGAGTCGTATCGAAGATTCGACAGATGCCAGAGATTTGGAACAACTGATTCCCATGCTTCCGTCTCCTCCAGGGAGAGATTGTGTTTCGAACAGTCGTTGACTGTCATTGAAGAAGAACTTTTGCTTCTTAAAGTGAGAGGTTGAATCGGGAGTTCGCATTTGTCGGAGACGGTACGGTGATCAGAGTCGCCCGGAGAAGTCTGAGCGGGCTTCCTCGTGTGAACAGAGAGAATACTCTAATCGAATCATGGATACCCTGATCTTATGCACGTGGCTTCTCGGCTGCCGATCGCTTTCCGCGAGCGGAATCGCGCATCCGCCAAGTCGTGCATAATAGTTATGGACGGCGTTTACCGACCAACCTCTCTGGCGTCGACTCCTGGTCAATAGGCGCCGCGAATGAGCTCGATCTCGCTTTCGCTGGATATAGGATCGTTGCACGATCATCTCTCATCAATCACAAAATCTCCACGGATGAGTCAACACATATTATTATTGGTTCACATAGACAGATCCTCAAGATCAGAACTTTCCGTTTACGAGACGAATCGCGTTCCTCACTCATCAAGGTCGAATCATGGGATCGAATGCTAGAAATTGTCTCTGGAGACCTTTCTCTCAGATATCCTGGAGCTGCGTCTCCAGGTTGTCGACGAGTCGCAGGAGTCTATGAGGTCACTATCCGGGAATCGCGGTTTCTTCGAGAAATTATTTCGCAACGAAGAACTTCTCAAGTTGACTTTGTTCTCTCTTCTCCTCGCTGGGCTCGGCCTCGGTTCTCCCGCCCCCACGGCCTATTTTTCGTCTTTGGGACTTTTCGGAAATCCGACATTTTCATTCACTCCATCCATTCTTGTTGGAGAATTCGAGCGACCGGTAAGCGCGATGAAATCAACGCACTCTCTTGCTTGGGAGCTCTTACGTCGCCACGAACGCAGGTTTGTAGATCTCAACACATCATGGATACGCCTGCCAGTCGATTACATCAATTCCTGATATATCCTCTCGTTCGGCTGATTCATGTTCCTTTCCCTTTCTGCCCGCTCAATTCTGCGATCGATGTTCTCGGAGCCCCGGCGTTTTGGAGCTGCGCAATTGGAATCCCTCAGTCGTATTTCTCATGTGAAGACCAGGAGGCCATCATTCCGGCCATGTGTCCCCCCACCGAAAAAACTCGCATCCTGTGCGCACCGCTGGGGATGGTGCTATGAATCGATCGCTAATACAGTGCGAGGAATATCAGATCTTGTGGCATCCCTAAATGGATGGGAACTCGTACGGCTATTCTGAGCAGAGGAATAATTCCGGCTGCTCGGGGAATTCTCAACAGCTACGACACCCAAATGACGCTTTCAACAACCAGAAGCGGAAGCGTAGCGAACAAATGTCGGAGAAACGTCGACTAATGAAGTCCGGCTCATCCGACCATGATTCAGATTGAACGGAGTACGAGGATGATGTAGGAGAGTGAAACGCAGATCAGCGTGCCAACAGAGCAGCGAACGAGCGAGTGGGATCATAAAAGAGGAGGAAGTCGTTCTTGGCGTGGGAAACGGGAGAATTTCGGAATTCGCGGCGACGTTCCCGCGTGCACGCCAAAGCGATTCTCTGTTCATAAACTCGAAACTCCTACTACGGCACGAAATTTTTCGAGGGCAACGCAACTTGCTGTCCGAAATTTCAGGGCAGAGATTTCCACACGAGGTCTCTGGCGGAACCGCGCAATGACACGTGACTGGGGCTTTAGCTCTTGATTCTTGATATCAGGGAGTCCCTCGATTATCGAGATGATGATTTTCGTAAAATTCTCGGATGTTGTTTTCGGAACAAACAGAGAGAGACTGCGAAGTTCAACTGTACGATACGCCGCGCGAGTCGATTTCTGCCCCAGGGCCGAAGCATCAGGCTGTGAAGGAGAAGAGGGGATCACCAGCTCGAGATAAGCTGAAAGAGGTGCAGACAAGGCTAGCGAGCATCCCTAATAAGAAGTCTAGCGCCTGCCCAGAGAGAAGAAGAAGGATCCGAGCAGCACTGTCGGCGAGCTACGTGTAGAGTTAGCCGGTTTCGGAATGGAGATCGACAAGCGTTCCGGGATTCGGCCGGAAGACTGACGGGGCGGGAGCGACAAAAGGGGAAGCAAATCAGAAATCTGTTCAATCGCCGTTTTCCGTCATATCGCCCGTCTACCTGTAGCTGATCGACATCTGCGCCTTCCCTGGTCGGTCCGATATCAAATGACCAGCGCTAGTTGGGAGTCGAAACGCAGATTGGCTCCGAACGCCTGAACATTTCCGTCTGGGTGTTCGCTGCCCCTGTACCACGAGTCCAAGTCTCGAATGTGAAAGAGCTGGGGGTGAAGTTCCATTCCGATGGTGACGTGGCGGGTCGTTCGCGGGTTCGTTGATTGGGAGGGGGCTCTGGTCGCGAGAACTCATCAGCTGATCCGAATCGCTCCAAGCAAGTTTCACGAATACGCAGACAGGGGAAACGGATTCTGCCTCGTTGCGGTGTGCCATAGGGAGTGAGGTATCGATGGCCGGGCGATAAAGCGATCACCATATCTATCTCGGCGCAGAGATCGCGGAGTCGATCGCTTATTCTTTATCGACTTCGCATACAGTGACGGTCAAAATAATGCAGGGTTCGTAGCAGCCCTCGATGTGTCAGGTTTCTATTGATCCATACCATCCGGCGATACTACATATATCAGAGGAGCTCATCCCTTTCACCTCAGGGACGATTTCTCGGCAGATCGGTCGGGTCTGCTTCACCCATCGCTCATAGTGATTCCTTGGTTCATCGCAGCCCTCAACGGTCAGGGAGCTCCTAGAGCCCCGATTTCCCACGGAGCCTCTTGTCATTGGAGTTATCGGGGGTGCACGCTAATATCACGTTTTGGATAGTTCCTTCCGACATCCCACATGGACAACAGTATGGGTAGATATTTTGCAACGAGAAGCTCAGAGATAAAAATGGAGAAAGTTGAAAACCGTGAATTCACATGAATGAAGGGGCTCCGAATACCCTCGCCGTGTAGCCCGAGAGAAGCGAATCCGAACCTTCTCCTCTGGGGTCCTTCCAAAATTAGAACCGGGTCGGGTGAAGAAGATCAATGATCACCCAATCCATTTCATTGGGTCGCTCGAGGCTGTCTGAAGTCATACGAGACTAAGGTTCTAAAGCTCCCTAATTGAGACCGTCTCGAGACGGTGATCTCCTACTTGATGCCGCCCTAGCATCTTCGCCCCGGACTTGGCACCCGTTCGAGCAAACACGGGGTTCGCCCCTAGTCAGTACTGGGTGGGGAGGATAGATCAAGAGGCGAAGAGAATTCCGGAAGTCGTCATTAATAGAATCAATGGAGATTTGAGCTCGCAGCGAACACGGAGACCCATCGGAGTCTCTTGATTTTGAATGCCCGCTCTCTGCACACCGGTTATAGCAAGAGCCCGACATGCCTCGACATCCGACGGATAGAGTCAAATTCTTCTGCCGATTAAGCCCTCGATGTTTGTCTACAGTTGTGCTGCGAGGGTGCTGATCGCCGGCGACGAGCAATAAATTCGATCGAGTTCCTCCGAGACTTCACAGTTCCAGAGCGAACAGTAAGGGTAGTGCTTCACAATGTCGATCGCTGAAGATCTCAAGGAGATGGGCTTTGCTTCTGACAAAGTAGAACAAGCTGTCAGAGCTGCCGGAGATTCACTCGAGCAGGCCATGGAGTGGATTTTAGCACACCAGGATGAGCCTTCAACTTCGGCGGCTACGGCCGGAGCTGTGGCAACGCCTTTCGCTGCCGAAGAAAAAGACAAAGCCCAAGAAGAATCCGCGGCGGAAGCCCCAGCAGCTGAGGGTGAGTGATTTCCCCCTCCTCGCCGAGAGCAAACAGAAATGCGATTTCGATTATATGATTCGCGGAATAAGCATTCTGACTGATAATTGGAGCGTGATTGGCTTCCGTTCACGGGGGTTCCCCCTAGAAGAATTATTCTCCTTCGCCCGCTTAATCGTCGCTATGAACATTGAGTTCATTACGTCCATCAGCATATCGTTAGGAGAATTGAAGAGCAAGCTTGCAAGAATTAGCGTCGACAGAGAAAGCATTCCGGATGCTTCCAGCGGAGTCAGCACTCTGTTCTAATGACGACTCATCGCGAGCATGAGTGCAAACCAAGCTCTCATAGCTCCGACTCGGGACTAATTCTTATTTTCGATTTCAGTCCGATCAATGAGATGTGATGATTGTCAAAAGTTGTTCCCGAACGAGGACGCTCTCGTGTTTCACGCATCGAAAACGGGACATTCGAACTTCTCCGAGAGCACGGAACAAGTGAAACCTAAGTCTCCCGAAGAAGTTGTGAGTACGAATTCGCATCTCTTCCCGCGCATCTGTGCGTCGCATTCCATGCATGGCCGTATGCAACCGGAAGTCGAGGAATGTCTAATCAGTCGAAGAGTTCGCAGCACGGAGCCAGCTCTTGCTTCTGTCTTGTTTCAACGCTGGCGAAGTCGCTCCGCGATATCGCCCCCGAGTCTGCTACGCCATCGTCCTGGTGCGCGAAGAATGCAGTCAGACCGATTCTTAACCCTAGAGTTGGTTTAGGCTCCGCCTGCTCACTGTTCGGAACGAAGACACAGCAATGACAGATAGCACGAGTGGCACGTGGACACGCAATCAAAATCTCGGGATAGGCGACGAGACACATGAGTTTCGCGTGCTGAGGAGTCTCCAGTCGAGGCTTGGACAGTCACATGACTTTTTCGCATCCACACCGAGGCCCCATCAAGTCTCTAACCGCGTTCTCCCAGGACGTGGTCCAAAGCTGGGTCTCGAAGCCTCTCGAGGGCACTCTCGGAACGCAATCGAAGATGCATCGAAGATTATAATATCCGTCTTTTCATTACAGAAAGCACAACTCGCTGCCCTCGAAGCGAAAATAAAAGAAAACAGACGAATCAGAGAGGAGAAAGAACGACAGGAAGCTCTGGACCGCGAGAAAAACCGACGGACTCACGGCAAAGAAATTGTGGAATTGCGTCAAAAATTCAAGGTACGTTATGCTTTTACGCGGCACCAATTTTACTCCCTGTACCAGTCCCCCTATCGATGCAGAGCAGGGGCGATCGCTCCGGAAATGATCTCACGAAGGGGGAGGATAACACTGAGCATTGAAGACACGATTCGGACCTTTCGCAGGATGACGAGATGAAACGCGAAGTGGAAGCTCGCCGCCGGGAGAAAGAGGCCGATGCTCTAGCCCGCAAACGAGTATTGGAACAGATAGAGAGAGATCGCGAAGAGCGAAGACAGCGGCAGGCGGGCGCGGCCGCAGCACCGAAATCCACAGCGGCACCCGCACCGATCGCCGTCTCGGCCCCTGCGAAAGAGTATGCCGAAACACGGATCCAAATAAGGTTAGCGTCGGCACCCATAAGAAAGCTCATGGATTCCAGGGTCCATCAGCGAGCGGTCTGGGGACGATTTTCGTCCCAGAGATAGAGGGAGCATTTGAGAGCACGGCGGCCTGCAATGATGTTTACCTTCACAGATTAACCGACGGAAAAATAATGAACCAGTCCTTCAGAGCGGAAGATAGTTTGGCAATTGTTCGTTGCTATATCATAACCAATCGCACCGATGGAGACGTTCCTTTCCAACTCATGACATCCTTCCCGAAAAAGGTGAGGTCCTCCATAATATCGTGTTATGTGTTCGGCGTTATCGTCCGATTCAGGTGGAGACGCTGGTAGCATTACGAATTACACTCCATAACGAGCTGTTCCAACGGGGACAACTCAGCGACAGCCTCAGCGAGCCGAATGTCGGATGTGGGGATCTACCTCGAGCTCCACGTTAAGAATCCCTCGGAGCTCCTCCGAAGAAGGCCTTCGGAGAATATCGAGGGATTATTGCGACGCGAGCATGGGAAGCACGACGTTGGCGTGGAATTTCCGCGAGAACAGAATGATGAATGCGATTTTCTTCCTTGAAGGTTTATGGAGAGGAGGACATGTCGAAGACTCTGAAGGATCTCAAATTGGTACCGTCAGCTGTTTTGATCCTCAACAAGTCGGAATCTGTTCAGGCCTACTAACCCGTTCTACACCTCATATGGCCGCGCCGTGAGAATGATTGTGGATCCATCCGAACGGGAAGAAGCTTATTTATTCTTCAATAAAAAATCCGATGCTCCGTGCACTTGATTGAGTACTGACTTCACGGACCTACTTAGGAATCCGAGCGATTCCTTTCGACTCGTTTAGGAATAGACCTCTGGATTCTGTCGAGCTATAGGGACCCTGGCTCATGACAGGCGCAGCTCCTGGAGCGATCCAGGACGTAACGAATGATTGGCTTCTGTTCAATCTAAACACAGACGTTCGATTATGAAATCGTTTCCTATAGACTCCCCTCTATTCAATCCTCAGTCAGCCTCCTCGGTCAAGCCGCGGCCGCCGCCCTGGACATCGCTCCATCCTCATGAGGTGTCTGACGAGAGTACCACATCTATCGGATCGAGGTATAAAATCGGTTCATCAAAGCTTCTCATCTGTGACGAGAGCTGTTTGTCCCGTTGCGCCTCGGTTCACAGAGCCCAGATTACTGCTCAGTGATCCAGTCCTGACTCCGAAGTGAACATCGCAAGCACCTAGGAGTTTCTCCATGCGGAAACGAAACAAGACAAAGATTTAATCCGGGCTCGAGAGTGGAAAACTGAGCTCTTCGGGGTTTTACACGATTATTATCATTATCATTATTATTATTATTCTCAAGAGAGCGCTCGACGATTGCCGTATCGAGCCCGATCAGTCACATGGCGCGCGAGTCACATCCTCTCCGCGCTCCGGGAAAAATCAAGTGTTTTAGGATCCCGCCAGTGAATCAAGGAAATCGTTTCGGAATCTGAACTTACCATTGGAGAGCCCATATTCGATCCTGTAACTTCGCCGAGATTCTATTTCGACGGGCTCGAGACGGAGAGATGTCACTCCAAACTTTCACGCAGCTCAACCAGAAATGGAAGCCGTCTGTCACACGAATAGGAAGATTTCTCCAGCAGATAGACTGACGAAAACAGCAGTCTTGCGCAGCCTTGCAGCTCCCGAAGTCACCACAGTTCCAACGATAATTCACAGAACTGCTGAGGATGCTCTCCGAGTCACGGGCGCCAGGCGCTCGAACGTTTGAACCGCACACGTCTAGTGCTCACGGGGAGCAGCAGAGGGCCAGCGCGGAGGGCATCGCCATCTTTGTTTTGATGGCCGATCCGTCTGCCAATGTTTACTAACGCACGTGTCGCGAGAAGAATCGAACGAATCGTACAGTTATCCTTTTCGCGCTATTCAACAGTGACTTTTCCTGCTATTCTGGACAGTCCAGACGTCATCCTCATACCGTGGAGTTCTGAAGCATCTCAAGAAGCAAGGGACGTTAAGAGAGACCCAATTCTCTGCGCTCCGTTCAGTGCTCTGACCAGCCGATTCAGTGCTTTCCACCACTATCGAACCGTCAAGCTAGTGCGCGGGACCACGAGTTAAGTTCCGCAGTGGAGGCACTCTGTGATTTCGAAGCGTATCGGCTATCCCAGCCTCGACAACAATGGTGAATCCGAAGACCAAAGGCGAGAAGAAGAGACGGAAACCGAAACAAAATCACGCGGTGCCCGCCGAGCTTCTGGCAGACGAGCGATTCAAAGATGTTGCTCTCGATCCGAAATTCCGGTCGATTCCTAGATCAGAAGCTAAAATCAAGATCGATGAACGATTCGGAAAAATGTTCACCGATAAGCGTTTCAAAATCAAAGCTACCATGGACAAGAGAGGCCGGCCGGTCAATACTACGAGCTCTGAGGATTTGAAACGCTTCTATCATCTCGACGAAGGGGAGGGAGAGTCAGGGAGCGACTCTGAGGGTGATGAGAAGGGGTCGGCTTCAGGGAAAATTAAACCGAAAACCAAAACCAGATCGGAAGAGTGCCGTGACACCGGGGCCGACAGGGTTGGTCGAAGTGACGAGATCCGTGGCAAATTAGTTGGGGACGAAGATTCGAAAGCGCCGTCCTCCGACGACGCTGATCCATCGTCCGCGGATGAACTTCTTGATTTCGCGAGAGGAGAAGGAAACATCGAGACTTCGGAGGATGACAGCACAGATTCCTCCGAGGACGAAGAGGAGAAACTGATGCGCGAAGAAGCCGAACAAGAGGTCGAATGGGACGAGTTGGACAAAGACGCACCGCGTAGCGACGATATCTCGAAACGAATCGCTCTCTGCAATATGGATTGGCAAAATTTGAGAGCCGAGGACCTTTTCGTATTGATGCATTCCTTCGTTCCCGCGGACGGAGTAGTACACCGGGTGAGAATCTTTCCCACGCAGTTCGGGAAGGAGCGCATGCTAGCGGAAACGAAACACGGTCCAAAACTCAAGTCGAAGGACGCCCAAGCCCTGAGGAAATACGAATTCGATCGACTGAAGTATTACTACGCCGTGGTCGAGTGCGATAACGAGAGAACCGCGAACGCTATCTACGAGAGCTGCGACGGCACCGAGTTCCAGACATCTGGGACGAAACTCGATCTACGTTTTATTCCGGACGATATGGAATTTGACGAAAGCGAGCAAACAGATTTCTGCGATTCCTTGCCCACCGAATACGAGCCGGTGGACTTTGTCAATGCGGCCCTCATGCAGTCGACGTGTGAGAGCACCTTCGACAGCGAGGACTTGCGACGGAAGAAAACGCTCGGGAAACTGTATTCAAAAGAATCGAAGAAAACCCAGAAGAAAAAAGGTCGCAAGCAGGACGACGATCAACTCGACCACATGGCGGCGCAGCTTAAAACCTACATAGCCTCGGAGAGCGAGGAGGAGGACCCGAAGAGCGCTGCTGACAAATATCGAAAGCTGCTGCTGAGCGCTGATGACCAGGAAGAGAACGAGGCGTCAGAGGACGGCGACAAAGAGATCGTTTTCAACCCCGAGCTCAATGCTGCCGTTGAAAAGGCGCGCAAGGAGAAGAATGATCGGGAAATCAAGTCAAAGAAAACCCCGTTCCAGGAGTACCTTGAGAAGAAGAAGCAGAAAAAACGTGAGCGCCGTCTGGCCGAAAAAGCGAAACGCAAGAAGGAGACAACGTTTTCAGACGACGAATTGCCCGCAGGTGTTGACGAAAACGACGAATTCTTCAAACAGAACTTATCGGACTCGGACGATACGAAGCGTCGCCAAGAATCAGTTCCCTCTGCCGACGATGACGCGGAGGAGGAAGAGGAGGAACGGGAAAAGCGTCGAGGGGAAGAGCTTGAGTTATTGCTTATGGATGAGCAAGGCGACTCGCGGAAGCATTTCTCTCTGAAGAAAATCCTTAAAAATGAGAAGCAGTCCAAGAAGAAAAACGAAACCAGGGGAGGAAAAGGCTCCCAGGCCGCAGCTCAGGACGATTTCGAGGTCAATGTCAACGATCCTCGATTCAGCGCCATCTATTCCGACCACAGGTTTAACATCGATCCCACGGACGCGTCCTTCAAACGAACCAAGGCCATGAACGCTGTGCTAGAGGAGAAAACCAAACGACGGAGAAAAACGTAGGTATTTGTTTCTTTATTAGGCGCCGAAGACTCAAGTTTGGTGGCTCGACCCTCTCATGCTCGTCGCCGTCAATTGAGTCGCTCCACGTGAAGACCTTCGCGCTTAGACGTTCCTTATGTACATTGAGCGGAAATAAATTGAATATCTTTCAACCATTTGCCGAAATTTTTCCTTGGCTAATCGAGAATCCCTAGCAGCTGATTCGCTGTCCCCTGGAAAGAGACTCTCCCCAATTACGCTCTTGGCTTGTTCCCTCCAGAGAAATATTCGCGTTCGGACCGTGACCGGACCTTCGAGGAGCTCCGAGCACGTGAAAATCGCGCCCTTCCCATGCGTTTATATCCTCAGAGAAATCCGGAAATTGATAATGACGTGCATCTCTATGTCTCTGAGGAGGTCAATGGAAGGGACGCTGGTTCTGAGTTCTGAGACTCTTCCTTGGACTTCCGCACGGAAAAGTTCGTCAGCTTCCTCGGGTTGTCACGATGTTGCAGCCGGGGGCGAGCTTCCTTTGTGTCTCGGAAATACCCTACGATCGAGGGATGGTCGATCGGTGTAATGCATTTCATGTGAGGAGTACATGAGACCGAGTATAAGCGCCAAGGGACGGCCGAGCCTTTGGCTAGTGCTCTCAGGTCTCTCGTTCGTGAGAATTGATGCGACACAGCCGCGTCACGTCTCACCACGGCGCGTCACGTGAAGGTGCAATAATTCTTCGTTGCGCATTATCCATTCGACTCTCCGTAGCGTGTACAGTGGTACATTTGGGGGGACATCATCTGAAGTCTTCCTAAATGTTGTGACAGTGTACCCGGAACTTTTCCAGCCCTGTCACGTATGTGGAGCCATCAGACAGAAACCGTCGTATTCCACTCTTCTGTCACGGGGGAATAACACGCGACTCGTATCCGATCGAGGGCAGCTTACCATCCCACCGCTCTTATCGATCCGGATCATTGCAGGTCATCTATTGACACCTTATCCTTATGACGGCGTTAAGCGCCCGCGGACTCGATCGTCCGCAGTCCGCTCTCTTCAGAAACTCAATCACCGTACCTAGGGCTGCGAATGGAGCCTCGGTTCTTGCTAGAGGGAGTTCGACTTTCGGCATTCCCGAGCTGAGCGATTATGCGCTGCGCGGGAATTCCCTCAAGAATTCCAGCCGACCTCTCACTGCGGATCATCGTGATTCCCTGCGTGGAGAAGTACAAGAGTTCGTTGACCGGGATTCCCATTCGGATTACGCGTCTATCCCGAGCTAGTTCGAGGCATCAGCCTTCGCGTTGATTGATCTATTTTCGAGGAGTTCATCCGTTACGATCTTCCCCACGCACGATTCATCCCGATCATTCCGGGAATGACGTTTTGAAGTCACCGACTCTGCTTTTTATTCGTCCGGGGTCACTGGCACCCAGCTATATCCATGGCCTGACGACTTCCCTGTCGTAGGTCCTCCGCAGACTTGCTCCTGAGTTGGCACAGGGGTTTAGACCTGTGTCCGATGGTAAGCTTGGGGTCGGGGAATTCCGGTCTCCGTGTCGCTCTCGAAAAACTTCCAGGCTGCGGCGCGGTCTCGGATTACGAAGCACCTGAAGTAATCCTCGTTCTCGCTTCTTCTCGCGGAGACAATCTCTTGATCCTGGAAGAACACAAGTCAGGTTCATTCCGCTAACGGATTTTAGAACCGGATGTCTCTCATGGGAGATGTCATTCGAGAGTTCCCGCTCCGGGCCCTCACAGTTGCGGCTTCCCCGCCTCTCGCTTCCCCCCACAGAAAGCCACAATGTGTCTCCGGGTTGGCCTCCCACGGCATGTCGAAGTATCTAGGGCAAATGAGAGACCGCAAAGCGATCTGCTCATTTTGCGTCTTGATCGATCGACATAGAAAATCGAAACTTCAGGGCATGCTGTCAATGAGCTAGGATGTGATCGGGGAATAATTCGTTCCGTTGGCCCGCGAGAAAGGATGACGAGTGGTCTCGATCGCCTACAAAATAGACACGAGTAGAAATAAGGAGAAGCTTTCGTATATCATCGCTATGAATCGCGTCTGCAGACGCCCGCGATGGATCGTCAAGCCTTCGTATTCAATCAGGCTGGGAACATGCATTCGTGTGCCCTTCTCCACTTCACGAAGAATGAGGAACTCCCTCATATTGATCCGAAAGTTTTTTGAAGCGACGCCCCCTCTAGGCTTAGATTCCAGGAAAATAAGCTCTCTCATGCCTTTTATCGTATTTCCCGCTGAATTTCCCGCCATTTTAGCGGGCAGTCGAAACCACAATCGATAGTTACGGAAACCTCAGGTCAATTCAGCTCAAAACGGTGCACGATTTGTCGGAGACTCGTTCCGTAAGTTCATATGTAGTAGATCATGGATAGAATCGGCTCACTAGCCCTACTGCACTCTTCCACCCTGATAGGGACCCCGTTCGGAGATCCCGATCGGAACGCTGACGAGTCTAGTCTCCCTATGCATAGCAGGAGAAATCAACCTCCGAGGATTGATAATGTCCTTACACCGTGTGGTGTAAGGACATTATCTCTGCAGAGCGTGAAGGATCGTTATCCAGGTCCATCTTCGGTTCACGGGGCGCTCGAGCGGCACGCGATGCTTGCGCCCGAGCGTTCTGCGTTCGAAGGTGATCGATGAGTTTCTCGAAGGGGGAGGGGGATGTTCAGTGACCGGTGTAAGCTGTGATGCTCAAAATGAAATAATGATCGGTCTCTTTTGGGATAACTGCCCACTGATTCTCATCCTGACTTCTGACGACCGAGCGACGTAGCCGCATGACAGGGAGATCGCG
This sequence comes from Galendromus occidentalis, assembly GCF_000255335.2. NCBI lineage: Eukaryota > Metazoa > Arthropoda > Arachnida > Mesostigmata > Phytoseiidae > Galendromus > Galendromus occidentalis. The sequence continues at coordinate 680,922 of NW_003805516.1, read as the reverse complement.
ACCATGACCGATCCTCGCCCAAAGTCGGGAGTTTGCGAAGGACCGTGTTTCTCGCTAATGGGAGCTGTTGCAATGAACCTTCCTTTTTCCGTACTGAAATTGGAGCTCGTCTTCCAGTTTCATCTCATCCGCGTTCGAGCCGGTCGCTTCCTGCAACATACTCAGTCACTTCGACTGGGTTTCAAGTACGACCTCGGCACATTCTTTCCATCTCGAATATACACATTCTGTCACACAACCGGCGATGGAATTCGGAAACAAGGCACAGATCCCAACCGCCGAAGTCCTCTTCAAACACGATCGGGATACCATCGAAATGGCACGGACGTGGTGCTCCCTCGCGTATGACCACGCCTGCAGGGGACTCATCCGAAACGCTCGAGACACCCATGAGGAAGCAATGAGGAGAGTCTCGACGCAGAGCGACTTCCTGCGAATCTTTGAGGCGAACACCGTATTTGAGTACGCCGTCTGGAATTGCGGAGGGTCACGGGGCACGAGAAGCCCTACAGCCCGCCCGCGAGATCCCGGTACGAGTCGCTGCTGCGCCGTGGAGCGCTTCCGCTCAACGACGCGGCGTAATTTCTCAAAAAGACCCGAATAATTCTCGTCATTGGCTGCGGCACGCAGACCTTTTGGGAGACGACTACGGGGCCGAAGTCAGGATCAGTCAACACGCGCTCAAAAGCGTCGATCCTAACCTGGTGTCCGAGGGCGAATTCTCGAATGTCTGGATCAGCCTGTCCAGGTATCTCGAGTCTCCGGAGCTCGTGGAGCCCGCGAGGGACGCCCTCCACGGAGGTATCAGCGAGATGGACGTTTGCCGGGAAGCCAGAGACTCGGCGAATGGTTGGTCCGAGCTGGTCGAGGTGGAGCTCCGTCACCAATGAGCTGAGAGGATCGAGAAAACTTATTTTTCGAAACACGCAGAGTATTTCCGCGGCCTGAGCGGACTGAGCTCTAGCTTCATACCTCAGAAGTCCTCGACAGCCACTCAAATGTTGTACGCTCAAGACCCGTCTTACGAGATGTTTTGACGTGAAACGTCTTTAATTTCGACTTGGGGGGCGCGTTCAATGTACTTCGTCCTTCATGTAACGATTTAACGCCGCTTTTGAGAAGCTAGAACTTTCTTGATTGTGCACAGAATTTTTGTTTGATTGTATTGATCGGCAGACAATTCACGGGACAATCTTCTATTCGAGTTTGAAATGAATCTGAGAATGTTAAAATTTATTAAGTTTGTGTAGGGAAGAAAACGGGTCACATCAACAGATTTGTGGCAGATTTTGTCATGACGAAAAAGAGCTGGGTTTTGTTCACCGTTCTGGCGAAGGCGTTTCATGTCCTATCACGGTAGTGTCATGACACTACCTGCGTGAAGTTTTTCCTGTATTTCTCGCCCACGCTTAAAAAATGAACGAAATTTTGATTGAACGTACATCCTTCTCTCTAGCCTCGTGGCTAGGCGATGTGGCGCCCGGTGCGGACCCCGGGAATGCCGCCCATATCGAAAGAAATCGTATGCACGATTTTTGGGAGCTCGATAGCTTATTAGGATGTAGCTTGAAGACTATGGCGGAAACAGCGACCGGAATATTGACTTCTTCACTGATGTCAAGAAGTATCTTCGGTGGAGTTCCTTTTCCGGAGCCCGAAGTTCCTGGAAGGGTATCAGATATTCTCTCTTCGGTGGTCTTGAGCCCGGGATATTTCGCACTTTATACCTCTTGGGTGGTGAAGCATCAGACGCGCGACGATGATGTGGAGGGGCTCTTGTTTGAGGTTACCCTAGGCTAGGAATTTGCCCTCGGATGGTGCCTTAGCGCCAAGCCTTTGTCCAAGACAGGGGCCGGGGGAAGCGACCCACAGAACGAGTCCTGGATTGCCGGCAGTTGAATCATAGCTAGACTTCATCAGACCAGCACGCGGCTCTGGACTAGATCCGGCCCCACCTGGACGGTATCTTCGAAGTGAAGTGCACTGAAGATCCATAAATCCTTCGATTTCTCATCGATTTGCCACCGGGCTCGAAAGCGCACAGCGAGAGCACCTCCCCGAACGAACGTACGGGCGCTCGAGTGAGACTCAGGCGACAGCGAGTACGTAATGAGTTAGCCCGTGTGGGGAATTTAGGCGAAGTTCTCAATTCTGCCACAACTAATCACGGTGTGCCTCATTCCGCTTCCCTGTCTCTGCGATAGAGCCTCTTGAGGGGAACAATCGAGCAATGGTCGACGATCAACGACGCCTGCGGCGCTTCGCTACCGAACGACGGGTCGATGTCTCGAATGTCTAAATGACGACAGAGGATGGACCTCTTCTGACATTCGCCAGAGATGGTCAAAGAATGTCATAAATCATGAACTCCATAGTCATAACACGGACTGCAGGCGATATGGAAGATTTCTGCTCCTGGCATTGCGGCACCCCGAACCCGATCCCGCGTTTACCGACTCCAATAATTTGGGAGGATTCGGAGGCTAGTATCCCATGGATCTCATTGACACCAGCCGTCGGCGAATGCGAATTCTGGAGAAAAACACTCTGATGACCTTTTTCTCAGTAGACTATCGGAGTCGCTATCTTCCGCTGCATTTTCCCCGAAACTAGCCTAATTTTCAGCAGCGAAAACCCCAAGTCTCCCCCGCTCAACAGAGAGCACCATTAATCGGAGGGTCCTTCAGCGGGTTCGATTATGATGATTTTGTTCATCGAGAAACTCACCAGTGCGCGAAGCCCGCAACACACTTCTCGTGGCGCTTATCTTCGGCGGTCGGAGATTCGCGTTTCGAGTTCTCGATCGGAATTCCAACGAGAGGGTCGAGGTTGGTTACAACCTGAGGTTGGTTACAACCTCGACCCCCTCGAATTAGAGCAGAAGATCTCATGCCTCGAGAACTATCCAGACCGTATGCTGCGGGGGGATCATCTGTGCGAAGTGTTAGAGTCCATCTCATTAGAGCACCGAGGGGCGCGCGATTGCAGGCGCTCGAAATTTCTATGCGGGTGATCGATGGGTCCCGAGCCGGGGTGCAGCGATGTGCGTAGTCTCATGATGCTCGAGACGAGTTCGGTCTCCTCCGCGAGAGCTGCTCACTGATTGGACCCCAAATTCCAAGAAATCGAACGACTGACTCGCACGAGGGGGAGGTCGAGGTGACCCACTCTCTCCCGAGTAGCGACTATATCAAGGGTCAGCGGAGGACCTTGATTCACACTTCTCGGAGCCGTAGCAGTGAATCTTCTTGTTCTCGCACTACCACCGGAGCTAGTCGTCCAGATCAAGCTCGTCCCTTTCGACCCCTGTCGCCCGCTGCCACTTTCAGTCAGTTCGACTGAAGACGACCTCGCCACATCCTCTTGAATACCACATCCTGCCATACAACGGAAGATGGAGTTCGAAAACCAGGCACAGATCTTGACTGCCGAAGTTCTTGCCACACACGGCCGGGATAACATCGAATCGGCACGGACATGGTGCTTCATCGCGGATGACTTCGCCCGCAGGGGTCTCGTCCGGAATGCTCGAGACACTTATGAGGAAGCACTGACGAAAGTCTCGACGCAAAGCGACTGTTTGCGCGTGTTTGAGGCGTACACCGTGTTCGAGTACGCCGTCTGGAATGGATGGATAGCGGGGCACGAGGAGCCCTACAGCCCAGCCGCAAGATCGCGATACGAGTCGCTGATGAGCCGGAAACCGCTGCTCCTCAACGACATCCTCATTCGAGACGAACCGAACAACGTTCGTCATTGGCTGCAGCGCGTCGAGATCCAGGGCGACGATTACCTAGCGAAGATCAAAGTTTATCGAGAAGCGCTCGAAAGCATCGAGCCTGCCCAGGCCTCCGGGGGCAAATTCTCTGATATCTGGATCAGCCTGTCCAGATATCTGGAGTCCCTGAAGCACGTGGAGCCCGCGAGGGAAGTCCTTCATAGGGGCATAAGCGAGATGGACGACTGCCGAAGCGCCGACGACTCGACGAACCTGTTTTCGGAGCTCGTCGAAATGGAGCTTCGGTACGATTCAGCTCCAAGGATCAAGAACAGATATCTTCTGAAGCATTCGGACTTCTACTTGAGGATGTCAGCGGCGCTGAAATCGCGCGCTGAAGCTCAGCAAGAAGAAGAAGCCTGATATTCATGGAGCGGACGCGAACTCACGCTGAACATTCCACGATATGCACCCGAATATTGTACGCTGAAGACCCCTGGAACATTTGATTTCCCCTGTATTTCTCGCCCATAAGATAGAGTTGAAAAATAAACCAGATTCCGATCAGAAACATTTCGTCCCCTTCAGCACCCGATGCCGACCCCGGTATGCCGCCCTATATCGAGCTCTTCGTGGGACGTTCCGTCGAAAATCCCTGTTTCAGGGATCCCTCTTAAGAAAGGGCGCCCTTAGTCCCTACTTCGAAGAAGGGCGCGAAATCGTGGTCGATTCTTCTGCTCTTTCCGAAGCAAAAGTCGGAAATGGCACCCCCGGTGTCACGGAGCGAGTTCGGTGATTAAGGTATATATATAACTTTTCTCAGTGCTATCGGAGATTATCTAACAGGCATCCCAGAAGGATGGATGGTCGCGGGCCCAAGACCACCTGCGAGAGTGGAAAAAGAGAGAAGGCCGACCGTCACAACAGTCGTGCCAGAGATCAGAACCATATGATGTCAAGAGCGTGTTCGCGTGAAAAGCTCCGGCGGAAGTAGTAGCTTCCTCAGTCATCAGTTGCGTCTCGAGTCACGCTTGGGTGAAACATGATTTATGGTGTGTTTTATTTTTTCTGCGACGAAGGTCTAGTATTCGGTGTCAGGAGCATTTTTCCTACGAGGAGTGGATCCCGCGCCGTCATTGCGACGCGCCACTCAGCCATTAATCTCTGACTCTACGGCTCGGAAGGAGTAAACTCAGGTTCAGCACTGATTTTCTGGCAAAATGTGAATCATTTTCCCATATAATCACGAACACCCTAAATATGTGGGGCGAAAACAACTCGTTGTCAGCTAAACCGTCCTCGACCGAAGTGTCAGACAAGCCGCAAGCTTTGGCAGCATTTCGCTTTAGTGAAGCATTTAGCTCCACTTGAGGATAACGCGGTAATGCTGAGCATGGAGCACGGAGAAGGATCAGGTCGGTCGACTCCGTAATCTGCTTAAGAATAAATTATTAGCGGTGGATATTCAAGAGTCCTCGGATGCGAATCCCCAGATCGAGAATACCTTGTTGGAAACACCAGTGTATGGATCTAATGCTCTCAAGACATTGCAGCTCTCGTGGCTCAGCTCCAGTCGAGAGCAGCCTCACCACGAGAGATTCACCCAACCTCGGATGCAGACCCTCAAGGATGCGAAATCAGTCGGATCAAGCATAGAGGAGCGCCCCAAACAGTCGCCTCACGCCCGACTCGAGGCAAGCGGCCAATTTCCGGGACAGTTTTGTCACGCTGGTAGTTCACAACCAAAACTTTTTCGGGCTGATCCACACAGCCAAGGTTTAACGTCCCGGGTACTGTTATTCACATTGCTTCCGAGGACGGATCCATAGAGCAAATGCACCCAGGAGGATCAAGGCCGAGTACCTGCGTATTTTTCCGGCGATAGGGATCGAACCCACACCGCCTCCCGCGCGAGCGGCGTCGTTGCGGCTATGCACGTTTGCACGAGTAGTGACAAACGCGCTAACCACTCGACCACCCGTCGGTGGTAGTTCACAACCAGTAGCAGCCCGAAAGAATTCCGCAAATGACAACCATTACTCAAAGTTCCCGTCGACGTTACGCCAGCACCAATAATCCAAGAGTTCTCGTTGCTTTAGCATGCGCCTACGCGGAGCTCTCAACAACGAAAACCCATCGCATTTTGGAACGCCTTCCCCGGGATCTGCGAAATCAGGTCGCCACCAACCGCGAGAAACAGAAACCTCTTTTTGAGTTTCCCCCCTTGAGCTGGAGCAGCTCATTGCTTACATGAATCGATCAGTCAGTTAATGTCGAATCGCGAGGCGGAACCGAGGCGTTCTTCCTGAACGCAAGACTCTAAACGGATCTGTAAATTATATCGAAAATTATCTTGTGAGAATTCCAGTCATGTAACTAATCGCGGTCGAATTTAAACGCTCCATTTTCCCTCTCCCTGTCGAACCGCTTGGAGAGCTGTCACAACAATAAATCAGTCGTGCAGAGATTTGTGAAGACGACGTATCGAGTCCTCAGTTTCCTCTCGAAATGATGCGAACGCCGCCATAGTCAGGTATTCAATTGTGAAGAAATCTCAGGTTCCTCCGGAACCGGCAGAGGGTTCGGTCTGCGAGCTCTCCCTCTCGCAACGCCATGGCTTCCCTCGTTCACCATTCACACCCGATCCCCGGATCGCTCGGCGGCTTTTGCCCGACTGAAATCACATGCGGGTTTCCCCGAGGATTCGGGAAAACGCGGAACCCGACAGAATGGATCCGGAGGACCATGACGGGTAGGGCGACCGGCATATTGGGTTCTTCAACAAGGATTGCTGAAGGAAGGCTGACAAGGAGGAAAATCGTCGATGCGACTCGTAATTAGAGAAAATGTGAGCTATCTCTCAATACTCGGTATTTTCCCGGTATGATAGACGCTGAATGATGAGGAGCCATGTGATTGAAAAACCTGAGAATTTGCCATAGGTGACAAGTTGACCAGATGACAGGTGACAGCCCATGTGGAGAAACTTTCCGGGATAAATGGGAGTGACTGCAATAAAGTATGAGCCCCTTCGATCCTTGGATGCACGCTTCGATTGCTCTTCCGCCCCGAGGAACCGGTTGAAGCGAGCCACGGATGGGGTCTCTGAGCCTGAGACAGACTAACTGTGGCTCGGACATTGCCACGGACAGGATCCGGTCCCCTCAAGGAGCTTCCTTCGCAGAGAGGTGCGCTGGTGTTAGAAATCCAGAACCGGTCTTTCTCCGATCCACCCGTGATCTGCCGCGCCGCCTGATTCCGGAGCACACGGCGGAAGGAGCCAGCGATTGAGGATCCGAGAACCCGAGAAGAACTCGCGTAATTATCGCGAGCATTGAGCTCATTCGCCGAGGTGGGGTACCCCCGGTTGTGATCATCGAGAGCTCACAAGCCCTACAGCACACGCCGGAAGAGGTCCGCGTTCGGAGTCATTGATCGGAATGCCCACGAGCGGGTCCGAATCGATTCGTCGGGGTTGAGCTAGAGCTAGAGATGTTACCCTGCGGAGATTAGCCGGACCGTTCGATGTGCGAAATTCAGTTCTGCACAGCGTGAGGCTCATGTCTCCCCTCGCTCAGACGATCGAATGCCCTCGAGCTTTTGTGAAGGTACAGAGAGGATCGATGCATTTCATGGAGAGCTGCTCCGCCGTCGACTTGAGGAGCGCTATGATGCTCAAGACACGAAACCCGTTCAGCTCCTCCTTCCGATTCGTTGCCCCGAAGAATCGAAGACGTTCTCGGACGAGGGAAAGATCGTGGTGACCCACTCCAGCTCTTTATACTCTCGCTCAAGTCACGACTGAATCAAGGATCATCGAAGGACCTCGTATCACTCATCTGGAAGCTGTTGCAGTGAATGTTCTTGTTTTCGTGCTACCATCGGAGCTCGTCGTCCACATCCAGCTCGTCCCTGTTCGACCCACTCGCCCGCTGCCACACTCAGTCAATTTGACTGAGCCTGAAGGACGACCTCGCCACATCATTCTCATCTCGAATACCACATCCCGCCAAACAACCGAAGATGGAGTTCGGAAACAAGGCACAGATCCCAACTGCCGAAGTCCTCACCAAACACGATCGGGATACCATCGGAATGGCACGGACGTGGTGCTTCATCGCGGATGACTACGCCCGCAGGGGTCTCGTCCGAAACGCTCGAGAAACCTATGAGAAGGCGCTGAAGAAGGTCTCGACACAAAGCGACTGCCTACGAGTGTTTGAGGCATACACCGTGTTCGAGTACGCCGTCTGGAATGGGTGGATAGCGGGGCACGAGGAGCCGTTCAGCCCGGCCGCGAGATCGCGGTACGAGTCGCTGCTGCGTCGGAAACCGCTCCTGCTCAACGATATCCTCGTTCGGGACGACCCGAACAATGTTCGTCATTGGCTGCAGCGCGTCGAGCTCCAGGGAGACGATTACTTGGCGAAAATCAAAATTTATCGAGACGCGTTCGAGAGCATCGATCCCGACCGGGTCTCCGGAGGCGAATTCTCTGATATCTGGATTAGCCTGTCCAGATATCTCGAGTCCCTGGAGCACGTGGAGCCCGCGAGGGAAGTCCTCCAGAGGGGCATAATTGAGATGGACGACTGCCGAAGAGCCAATGACTCGGCAAGCCTATTTGCGGAGCTCGTCAAGATGGAGCTCCGCTACGAGTCAGCTTCAAGAATCAAAGACAGATATTTTCTGAAGCATCCGGAATTCTACTTGAAGATCTCAGCGGCGTTGAAATCGCGCGCTGAAGCTCAGGTAGAAGAAGAAGCCGGATATCAATGAAGCGGGCTTGAACTCACGTTGCATCGGACACGATTTCGCGGCGTCCCCTAGAATACTGTCAGCTTCAGGTCGATCTCCGGAACCGCTATTGTGATGTACTTCTCCGCGATGATGATGTGATATATGATATATTATATATATTTTTAAATGAGGCATTGCTCCGAAATATATTCTTCCTTCGTTTCTCATTCACACTCATCCTCAAAGTAACCTACGTCGGGAATTTCTTTAATTTGAGCATTTCACTTACGAAGCTGCGACCATGTGGACACGTTCGCATGGCACCGCACCTGCGAGAGGACCCACATCTGGGGGTCTACGTTGATTTGAAAAAAAAATCATCGAAGCGGTGTGCAAGGAATCGATGCGAGCTATTTCCTGACATTCGGTCGCCAACCCCATGAAAATACACTCCATGTAGAACGATGAGGCGCCATATGTTTCCAGAACACGCGGAGCAGTTTGCGGTATGGATCCCTCGGCCGCGTGTTTCCTGACGCGGCGCTAGTTCACAAGGGCCTGGGACCGATTCCACGGCACCCCGAATCGCGCGGCTGATCTCGCAGCTCAGTTTCGGAGGTTCCGTGTTCTCACGGAATCTCGCCAGTCCCAAACCCATCTCCGAAGGGAATTCCCGCTTCGAGGCTCAGACGCTTGACCCGAATCAGGCACCGGAGTCTGCTTGGCCGATGTCTTGGGAGTCCACTCCAGGTTTTGCTCAGACAAAAAGGGTCCGAACCGCACTTTCCTCAAGAGATGCCGCAACCGCTCGACGAGGCAACGTCCATGGATCGGCGTCGGACTCCCCGTCAGCTCCGGGAAAATTCCGCTTTCACTTAGGTTTCAGCATGATCATGCTCTGGTATCACCTCAAGCATTCGAGAAGCAAAAATTCGATCGCTATAAATGCCGCGACTTCTGACTCGTGATCCCCTACGGATGCAAACCCTCATCATTGGTCTAATACTCAGTATGTTCTGGGATCTACTCCATCAAGATCTGTATGATCTGAGCGAAAGACCACCCCAAATCAGACAAAGGAGACTTGCTCACAGTTCATCGCTGCATCTCCAAACTCACCACCATGCAAATGCAGCTTATGTCGTCCTCGGAAGGAAAGTTTTTCGCGATCAAATATCGGAGACGGGTCGACGGAGGAGTCCGAAAATTCGACTCCTCCAGAGACTGATCGCGAACTTTCTGCAGCGTCTCGATCCGCCCTCGGGTAACGCGTCTACGCTTCGGGTTTCCACGGATGCGCTCGACGAGGAGCATTTGATCCACCGGGAGAAGGAAGCAGAGGCAAGAAAGAGAGAAGAATACCTCGCTCGGACCCCGAGAAAACGTTCCATCCAGGACATCGGAGCAGAACGAGCAGGAACCTGCTTGTTGTGGACATCCTCGCCAGGGGACTCCCCGAATAAAATCCTCGAATTGAAGCTTTCCCATCCGAGGAACGTTCAAATGCTTTTCGGTGGTGGAGCAGAGAATCCTGGATTGCGGATAAAAAGAATCCATCGAGAGAGGAATACGATGGAGTCCCGCCCCTAGTGGTCTCATCAATCAGCATCCGGAACCCATTTGCGTAAAGTTTCTTCACTAACCGTTCCGCTTCTCGCCCAAGTTGTTGCCGCAGCTCTGAACGCCGGAGGAGCATTTTTCCCATGACGAAATAATAGCGATGGCATATATCCTCCTCCCGGGGAAACAGAAGAGGACATATACTTCAGAAGGAATGAATCGCATCTATTTAGGTGAATCCACTTGACCTTCGGGCTCTATGCCGTATTCTGTCTTCCGAGTATATGGTCGATGATGATCCTGCTGAATTAGGAAAATAGGCACGCGGTACGAAGTTCTTATGCGTCGAGGAGCTCCCTTTTCAAGCTGCCCGGTGCGAGCCAAGAGAAACAGAAAGCCGAGGAGATGATCTCAAGGAATGATTGAGCTGGGTTCCGGAGTAGATCGATGAGGCGAGATCAAACCTAAATTATATGCTTGAATCGTCTGCGACCTACACTACTTTGAGAATAGGCATTGAGTTTGCGTAGGAGTGTTGCTATATGAACTCCCTCCTCACATGGACGTCCAGGGTTCACCCATGGGCATGTAGTTCCCAAGGTAGATATCTAGATAGACCCTTTCCCTTCAAGCCGGAAACTACCATCGATTTTTTGAAGGGTGAAAAGAGGTCGAGTATTGAATGGGGAGATCGAACAAGAAAGCAGCTTGTACCGAAATGTAGAACATGACATCACAAAGAGCCTCGGGGACTGATGTGCGAGCGTCGGCATAGAAGTTATTCCTGGAGAGAGGAAATTCGGGCAGCGATGGGGGTCAATCGGTCAATGTACCGGAGCTACAGAGGAGTGCTTGAAGCGCGGGAGAATAGGGAAAGTAGGGCTCCAAGGGTGACTGGACCGTGAGGAGGAGCAGGACATAACTCACAATTAGATTTGATTTACTCACAACAAGGAAATAATCCGCAACTATGTTCGGAGAAGTCTTCGAAGGGGAGTTGAAGGAGGGGCGCGTGCGTACAGACTGCTTCCGCTCACAGGACGGGTTTATAAGGCTTCAAAGTTTCTTTGGCGAATGACCAAGATTGGAGACTCGGGTCGTATGCCTAGCGGCTGTGACGAGTTTACGATGGCGTGTCGAGCGCATGTAGGAGATACTCTCGAATCGGAAGAGACTTGAAGAACGTGGGCCTCGCAGCGTTCAGCCGCCTCCTAACAGTATGCTCAGTCGTCGAGATAACCGAAGTGGCTGAGGTCAGATTTGAGACTAAGTAATGAAGGAAAGAATTGATTGTAGAAAGAGAGCGAGAAGGGAAATAGAGAAGATATTCCAGGCTGCATCGACATCCTCGTTGGCGAAGAATGGGGACCGATCGAACATCTCGTGGCAACATTGGAATCCAGCATAGTTGGCCGAGCCAAATGCTCGGAGGGTCCGAAACTCCCCAGAAGCGTGGACGTCTGTCACTCTGTTCATAGGGATCGAGAGTTCCACTGGCAGGTGATCGGAGGAGTCATAGCACTGTAGAACAGAAACTTTGGCCGAATAAAGTGGAAGGCTTCGCATCGGGATGGGCTGGTCGTACACGTCTAACATGGCTCGGAAGAGGAGCGCTCTCTCTCCGCGCCATGTCTGGAGCCACTCCGGTAGCTCTGGTGCCGGCACCGAAAATCGCCTTGGAGGCGGGCACCGGGCCTTGAACCGCGGTCTCGGTCCGGCTCATGCCATTGGCAGGAGATCGGGAAAGAACTTCAAGACGCCAACACTCCTTCTGAGCACGGGAAGAGAGCAAAAAGCGGCGAAGGAAAAATATTTGAGCGCTAACGAACGCCTGGTTTTTCTAGTCTGTGGCTCAAATCAGCAATCGAATAAGCATTGTCTCCTGGTAAATACGTGATAAAGTTATCGCGTCAATAGTACTGGTCGGCAGGTGGAGATTTTCGATGGAAAATCTGTCGATGCTTCCCCGAGCCACTCCGCCGATTCAAGACCTAGGGCGCATTTCCACCGCGCGGAGCTCGGATAGATCCGCGATCGTTGAGCTTGATCGCAATGCTGCCTATCCTGTTGGAGTCGGTTTTCCGAAATCAGGCGGTCATGTCGGGCTTCAACATTCCAAATCACCGGTGCATGGGGGACGCTGCGCTCTCTGGCTTCTCACTCATCTTCATCAGAGATTCGGTTTCCGAAAGGTTGAGCCAGAGATTCTCCCGATCGCCCACGATTCTGAGACCCAGAACAGACTTTCGAAATAGCAGAGTTCTACACTGGAAGAGCTCGATCGGAATGCTGATGAGCAGGTGTATCTTGGATTCTCTAGGTGAAGCAGAAGATGGGTCTTCGTGGATGGGCCACACCGTGAGCTGCTTACGAACCACACCGCTCGCTTTCATCTGCAATGATCAGGCGGGAGAGGATATCGCGGAGCGTCAGGCTCCCGCGAATTCTTGTTGAATTCTGGGGCGCTCCTGCGTAGAGAATGATGAGAGGCTCTGGAATGCCGCAAATTTCGCGAGAGATCGCCGCGGGGATTCTCACCCCGAGCAATAGTCAACCCTCACCCGGGTCTCGAATATATAGAGGACCAGTGGAGGACCCCAGCACACACTTCTGATCGTCGCGAGAGCGAAGCTCGTCCGTTCTGTACAAGTTGTGAGTGATATTCTAGTCGAAATAACTCGTTCATTCAAGTCAGCATGGCTAATTTGAAAGGTGGGGCCATGAGCGTTGACGACATGTCAAGTTTAGCGCATCAGTTCGCCATGAATCCAGTGCTGTGTGCCATTCGACGGAAACGTCAGTATCGTTTCGTGGCTTTCATCGTGTTCGCCGTGATCTGCCTAATCGTTGTGAGCACCCAGGAACTCCCCAAACGGGAAAAAGAGTCCACCTCGCACCCCGGACGATACGGCATGGAGCGCGGGAGCATACGGCACGCTTTCGATTCTTATCATCATCAGCAGTACCCTTCGTTGCTGAAGGAGCCCGGAGACGAACCGCAGCAGCCTCAGCTCGAAACGTCATCTCAATTCCTTGTTCAGGAGCCGTCGAAACTTCCGGCGATCCTGCCGGTTGCACCATTGCCGGAAGAAATTCCGTTTTTCAACAGAATGCGACCGGATTGGGGCAAGGACGGCCACGCGGTGATCCTAGGGCGCGACGAACAGCTCGAAGCCGACAGAGAGTTCTCCAAGGCGGCGTTCAACGTCTACGTCTCCGATCGCTTACCGCTGAATAGATCTCTACCGGATACTCGTCACCGACACTGCAGAGCCATCACGTATCCCGTGGCCGAAATGCCCACGGCCTCGGTGGTTATCATCTTCACCGATGAGATCTTCTCAACTCTATTACGAACAATAGTGAGCGTGATAGACCGGTCGCCTAGACATCTCCTGAGAGAGATCATCCTCGTGGATGATTTCAGCCAGAGTGAAGACCTCAAGGACCGCCTGGAGAGATACATAGAACATCACTTTCGCGCAGACGTGGTCCGTCTGATTCGGTTGCCGGAGAGATCCGGGCTCATCAGGGCAAGACTGGTGGGTGCTCGCGCAGCCAGAGGAGACGTTCTGATATTCTTGGATTCCCACTGTGAAACCACGCCCGGCTGGCTCGAACCCCTGCTCGAGCCGATACGCAGAGACCGGAGGGCCGTCGTGTGTCCTGTGATCGATGTAATCGATTATAGAACGCTGCAATATGTTGCCGCCGAAGGAGATCGTTTCCAAATCGGTGGTTTCAACTGGAGGGGGGAATTCACCTGGCACAATATCCCATCGGCTTGGAGGAGGAATCGAGTTTCGGTCGCCGAACCCATGAGATCCCCCACCATGGCCGGTGGATTGTTCGCGATCAATCGGGAATATTTCTGGGAGAGCGGATCCTACGATGAAGAAATGGACGGCTGGGGTGGAGAGAATCTCGAAATGTCTTTCCGGATATGGCAATGCGGAGGTCATATTGTTATCGCTCCGTGTTCTCACGTCGGACACATCTTCCGTGATTACCAGCCCTATAAAATTCCCGGAGGAAAAGACACGAATGCGATCAACACGAAGCGCGCCGTCGAAGTCTGGATGGATGAGTTCAAGAAGTACATCTATCAAGCTAGACCTGAATTGAAGAAAATCAGGATTGGGGATATCTCCGCTCGGAGAGCGTTCCGAGAGCTAAACCGCTGCAAGCCTTTCAAATGGTACCTTGATAACGTTTATCCACACAAGTACCTCATCGAAGAAGACTCTCAAGGTTTCGGCATCGTCCGCAACCCGCTCACAAACATGTGTCTGGACACGTACGGCAAAGCTCGGGGCAAAACCTCGGATCTGGGCATTTTCGAGTGCCATCCGATACCGGAAGAAGCCACGAATCAGCTGTTGTCGTTATCGCGGAAGGGCGAGTTGCGTCAAGAAGATTTATGTGCCAAAGTCTTGTGGGTGGATCAATCCCGTCGTACCAGGGGAAAAATCGTGATGGAGAAGTGCGACGAGTATCCCCGCGCAGACAAATTGTGGAGACACAGACAAGGTGGTCAAATAGTACATGCGCAAAGCGGCCTCTGCATACAGCCCGAGAAAGTTGCTGTCGAGAGAGTATATGTTGTCGAATGTACGGATGATGATGTCCAGAGCTGGAATTTCCATAGGTATACGGAGTTCTCGAAGCCTTGATTCCTAAAATTCTCTCACAAATGAGAGGTAAAGTAAATATGTTTACATGATACTTCCTCCTGGAATCTGGCTCATAGGCGGGCTCCCCATGGGCTATCGAAATCTTTCCCATTCTATCAAAGTTGTGATCCTTGTATGACAATTAATTGGCGCCGATATCGGGCATGCGTGGATAGAGTTATGCTCAATGAATGATGAAAGACAGTCCTCACAATGAATAAAATATGAGAAATCATTAACTACAGGCACATCAATTATTTCATCAAGATTCCTGCGAACGAGATGCAGAACAACGAAGAGGGTTCCGGCGCGACTCCCTCCGGGGCCTTAGCCGTCTTCGAGCTGGCGATCGTGAATGGACAAATCCTGGGGGGTACGGTGGGGGTCGGAACAGCTGGAACAAGTGTCGCCCTAATCAGGAATATCCGTCTCCTCCACACCCCAATCCCTTCCATAGTCGACGAAAAACTGCATCCGAGGTCTCAATGCGGAAATGATCAGGGCGTCCGTGTAATACGGCGGAGAGATCTCCGACCGCCAGTTCATCTACCGATGGCTCTTCTGCGGAAGAACCAGGGCCGTCTCATCTCTGCAGTCATTCAAATACCCTATTCTATCTTTTTTTTTCAATCGGGAAACTGGATCACTTTCTCGCTGGCGAGGCATTCAGAACCGGTTCCGGAGGGAGTGGGGGTCCGATCCTCATACGCGAGATCGTCCAGCGAAGTCCCATGGATTCGGCAGAGCTTTCCTTCCGAACGAAGAAAATCAGCAGAGAAGCGGTTCCTTAGGCGGTATCTGCGTCGGAACTCCCGACGGCCTCATCTCATTTCCATTTGACACAATGGTCTCGCTTCGACGGGATATCTCATCCCTGAAGAACTCCGTGCTCACTTAGCTTCTTCATCGGTTCCTGAAAGCGGCAGCGCAAGTCCGAAACAGAGTTCGAGACGGAATGGTCTCGAGTAACAATAAGGGTCGCACGTCACGAATTCCATCTCACATGGCCCGCTCTGCTTCATTAAGGGAGACCGAATTTCGGCCGATAGACGCAGATCTCCTTTCTCACAGAGCCATACGATACATGGTTTTGAGTTGGAGCTCTATTCCAAGAATGGTTGTGGTTATGGAAGCATAGGGGCTGAGTTCGAGAGGGAACAGCTCTCAGAATTCTAAGCCGCTTCTGATCTCGGAGATCGCTCTTGCTGTAAATTCAGAACGTCCTGGTGACACGGTCACCTTTGCGGGTCTGGCATCATCGCAACATCTTACGGATTTGAGCGAAGAAACCCCATATTATCAGAGGGTATACGGCCTTCTGCAGCCGGCACTGCGCAAGTCCGATATGAATAGCATCAATTAATGACGTCAATTAATTAAAAATGAATGAACCTTATGAACCCATTCGCCTGTCCATAGCGAGCCCTTGGCTCTTGGATGTAACTCATGGCAATGAATCAATATCAATATCATGAGATAACTTCTGAGATCCACGGGAGAGATCTCTTGTACACGCGCCCACAGCTCAGCGGATATGAAATTCGAAATGCGCGCCGCTAACTGTTTGTTCTGTGGCGCTGATCATCCTTAGGGATTCATGACAGATGACAGTGCGTGACTCGACGCCGCGCCGCGATAACTTGCATCGATGCAGAGGAAGTCCACTATGTCGAGACAATTTCTTTCATCGACAAAAGGGAAACCGTTGCTCTCGTATGATGGCCATCAATTCCGCCGAGATCGAAAAAAGTGGCGGTGTCTGAAAAAAATTGCAGGTGCCCTGCGTGTTCAGTTCTGACTGAAGAAGGAGACTCGCAGGACTGCGTCAAGGGCTTTTATTTATTCATGTATGCAGTGAAAATTGGGTAGTGAATTAGCTCGTACCTTCACTGGCTCTCTCAATCACCCTGTTGAAAAGAGCGCGGGTATAAGGCCCCGACGTGAGGAATTGACCGAATGACAGTACATATTCCGAAGTACATAGTTATGTGTGCTTGTTGGAGCGTCCGCTGCGTTTCTCTGAACGGATTGACCAATGGCGGTGGCGATCTGTGATACTCTTCTGGATAGGACTTCCTGATTGGTGGGCGGGTCTCAGAAGTTTCGATATCCGTTACACTACTCCCGTTGCATTCGTTCACTTTTTGCAGTGCCCCTGTATCTGTGCGACCTAGGACGCAGTCCTACGTCAAAAAGGATGCTCGAGTCGAGCCTCAATCGACGATGACAGAGTCACGGTGGGTGAGATAAATGTCCGAACAGTTCCATGCATCCTCTGGGGATATTCCCCCGCAATCCCCGTTATCCCTCGATAGGTTTCCCCGGAGCACGAGCATGCGCCTGACACGGTGGCTGTCGAAGTTCGAAAAAAATTTAATGATCTACGTGAGGCGACTCTCGAAGCCGCGAGTGAAATGAAATCGACGAAAACCGATCCTGACGTATTACAAGTTTCAGAAGGAATATTCTACCTAGGTTCATTTGTTGTTCCTTGTGCGAACCCGTGATTTTTGTGACCGACTTTCGAAACTCTACTTAATAAACATGTACGTGAGATAAATCATTCTTCGGTGTCATTCATTGATGTTATTCATATCGGACTTGCGCGCAAATCGGCTTGCGCTCAAATCGGCCGCGCGGAAATCGGCTCGCGCTCAAATCGGCTCGCGCTAAAATCGGCTCGCGCTCAAATTGGTTTTCGCTCATAACGGACTTGCGCTCATATCGGACTTGCGCGCATATCGGACTTGCGCTCAAATGTATATCCACCCGCTACTTCAGCACAAATATCGTCACGCCCAAGTCTGGGCGCGGAAACCGTGCTATCGCGACTGATCGCTAATTGGGGATTCGATGTCGCGTTGGATGACACGGCTTAACGTTCTCGAAGGCTCGGGATAGCTAATGAAAAGATCATCTATGATCGCTTACACGATCATAATCGTTGATAATGATCAAAGCTCGTCAGGCTGCGGAAACTCTCCTGTGAAAATCGAAGGCTGAGGTTCTTTGGTGCTAGACCTCGCGAACGGATCGCGATGAACGGATTGCAAAGAAATGGTCTTCGGTGAGTCCATGCGCGAGACACGATTCTTTCCCCCATGCACGCGTCACATTGGCCTCCGAGCTCGGCAGCTCCGAGAGATGACTCCTACATCGCCAAGACGACGGTCATACCGGAGACAATCTCTCAGATATCGATATTGGGTGCTGGTTGCACCAGGATACAGAAGCACCGTCGAGAGAGAGCGAGGTTTGGTTCTCCGTATATTCGTAGAGTCCGCGTAAATATCGCGTATATAATATGTATACTGATCTTAGAAGTGATCCCCGACCCTGGTTGAGCGAGCAGACGATTTGAAACGCCACCCAGCCCTCTACCCCATCGTGAAGCATCCCGAAATGTTTCGAGGCAGTCTCGACCACAGAGGAGATCCTCGGTCTGCGAAATCGGCGACTTTGACTCCCGCGCAAAAGGGTGCGGCGTAGGGAATGGGGGCTCCTGGGCATATTGTGGAGCTCGCGGGAATCCTCTCTAAGTTGTCGCGACTGTGTCGTCTGTGTCGCTTCAACTATCACAGCTTAGATAGATTCCTCTTCCTCGAGCGAAGTTTTCCGGAGCCGCGACATACTCGAGGCTGAGTTCAGGAACGTTCATC
>NW_003805516.1:660473-662552 GCF_000255335.2 Galendromus occidentalis | reverse complement strand
GACCTTCCACTCAATGCGGAATTTTGTTGCCGTGTCTTCCTCTTTCGTCCTTCTGTTGCTCTCTTATCCCCAGCCTTGCAGACTTCTCCGTCCTGTTCCTTGCTCGTATCGCAGGCCTCCCCGACGATTAAAGGCGGGGGAGTCCGCTCTGTGCAAATTGCGTCGCAGATGCGACTCTTCAAACGACGTATTTTCGAGCCTCGAAGACGGATCTGGGAACGGCGCAAGCGACGTGGAAGGATTCACAGAGGGACCGAATCACTTCCCACTCCGCTCCTATGGGAGCCGAGCCCCAGAAGACGCGATCAGCCGCGAAAATCATTGATGATCTCCGTCAGGGGCGTACGCAGGGGGAGCTAAAGGGGCTATAGCCCCCTCCCAGATGCTCCCTTCGTAATGCTGTAGTACAGGAGCGAATCGCCATACTGGATTTCAGCCCCATGCGGAGGCCCGATCAGGCTCTCCCCCCCACGAAAAATTTTGGGTACGCCGCTGATCTCCGTCCCCGATCCTACGGGAATGTTTCCTTGGACATGGGGTGATTATACACGTGAGCACCAGAGGCCATTCGAGATAAGAAGGAAGGATAAGCAACAGAACAGCGGTTGATAAATTATTCAGCAACATTCGAAATAGGCGAAATACGGGCGGAATGTTCGAGTTGAGCATTGAAAATAAATGGCGATCCACTCCGAGAACATCGGAATTTCGGTCGGGCGGATGCGGAGAAAAAAGGGGATTCCCGAAAGGACTATCCCGCTAGAGGCGAAATTTTTGTCGATCGCGTTCGAGGCAACGTGAAATTTTCTTCACCGCTCTGGACGGCGCGAATAGTTGATACGAATCGGGGGGGGGGCGCAGACCGCATTCATGTGGGTTCTGAATGAAGTCACATCCGTCAGCATAAGATGAGAAATAAAGCGGGAAAGCCTCGATTTCCTCGTGGGCAGATGATCTTATTGACATTGTCCTCAGATGGATCAGGAGGGACGATGCCTGCGAGGCGCCAGAGGTGCAGTTTGAAACTCGCTTCACATCAGCATCTTCCGAAAATCGATGAGTGAAGTCACCGATGCAGAGAAAGGACTCTGTTGCAGGTGACATCTTAAGAAATGAGTCGAGGGGCTCTCACTTCGCTGGGGTAGTCTTAACGTGGGAATTGATCGAGAATCGAATGCGTTTCCGATCGAGTCATTCTCACTCTCGCCTCACGTGACTTATTACACGCCTCTGTAAAGAAGAACTCGAGCTTCCAAATGTGAATGTGTGAAAATCTGGCTTAGAGCTTCATTTTCGTCTTCCACAATGTTTCAAGCTATCTGAGAAGCTTGATGAATGCGTTCTTGCTGGGGCTTCCCTCGTCGTGGAAGTTGAAGCTGCTTTGTATACTATGAATCCTCGCAGCTCGGAACCCCGGCGCGGCGCCGTGCTCAAGGGAGAACTCTAAGCATCGGAGATTACGAGCGAGATTCCGCTGAAGCTCCCGATACTAGCGTTCGTGAGCGTTTCCGAATGAGAGGCTCAAGAGGTTCGCTTCGACTGAAACATCGTGAGCGATGTCTTACAGAGGCTCGAATCATAGAGGCAAATTGCACATACGGTATAAGCCGCACAACGGGCACGCTGGTGCCAGCAAAAGTGGTTCTTAGAATGACTATCCGTTGGGCGAACATTCGCGCCTATTGGGTCTTTGAGGAACCGAGCAAAATATCGATGAGAGAGTTGAGCTCCGTTCTCAGGCGGCTCATTGTAAAGAGCCTGAACTGTGTTCGAGAGAATGCGCATTGGTGCATCTTCAGATCCTCCAAAATGTACAGCAGACGTGAGAAATTAAGACGGTCAAGGAAGCTTTCGGGAGCTCGATCAGAAACGCTTTCATGTCGGAGCTCTGCATCGATCTCATGGAGTTCGGCGGAAGGAACACCGGAAAACACCTGAACCCGGAATGGAAATAATTCACTGTGGGGTAAAATCATGATCACACGTGTGATTATGATTATAATCGAAGTCATAATCACAGAAATCACCATAATCATACGTTTGATTATGATTATAATCACAGACATGCGTATGATTATG
>NW_003805516.1:655403-660453 GCF_000255335.2 Galendromus occidentalis | reverse complement strand
GAGAAATTAAGACGGTCAAGGAAGCTTTCGGGAGCTCGATCAGAAACGCTTCCATGTCGGAGCTCCTCATCGATCTCATGGAGTTCGGCGGAAGGAACACCGGAAAACACCTGAACCCGGAATTGAAATAATTCACTGTGGGGTAAAATCATGATCACACGTGTGATTATGATTATAATCGAAGTCATAATCACAGAAATCACCACAATCACACGTTTGATTATGATTATAATCACAGACATGCGTATGATTATGACCATAATTACACGAGTGCATATGATTACGGTGATTTTCACTGCGATATACAGTCGAAGTCGGGGAATCATATTCCTCGCATGCAGATACTGACTTCTGAGCTGCAATTATGATTACTATGATTCCCATATTCGGAGAAATCATCACGCTCGGAATGAAGATCCTGGCCACGAGCGGATGCTTTTTCGGCATCACGCGAGCTGTGCTAGCATCATTGAGGTACCTCTGCACCGCGTCCTGAGACATCAAGTGGTTTCCCACCGATTGAATTCATTGTCGTTCTGATCGGAGTCTCGGACGCACTAACCTGCGCCACGGCAGAGCTCTAGAGCAGAGGTGCACAGCTGGATGAGCTCGGAGGGCCAGTTTGGGGGTCTCTTGACCGCTGGCGGGCCGCATTGTTCTCTGGTGAGCCCCCGCCCTGCTCATGAAGGGGCGTCGAGCACTGAATATTTTCTCGAGAATCTTTTTTCTGACTGAGAACGAATTATTGATTGGGGCTGGGAAATCAAGGAGCCCATCAGCCGCGGGCAATCCAATTGTTTCAGAACCTACCTCGACGTACCAGAGACGAATGTATGCGCCCTGTGCGGCTCGAGGCTCTCGTCCTTGTTCATGGGGGTGTCGTATATCCCGGAAATGTGTCGTGTCGACGAAACGGAGGAGCTCCGGGATTCCCGAACAAGAAAGGAAGCATGACGGCAGGCCGCGTGATGTGCACCCCTGCTCTAGAGAGATCGATCGATCGGTCGCTGAATGTATATGATTTCCAGTCCCTCGGGTGGGTTACCATTTTCTGAACATGTTGATTCCTCCGATTAGGAGCATCCGCCTGATTATGGTAGCAGCCTGCGGACCAGTGTTTGGCCGCGAGAAACATGATTCCCCAGTCAGGAGGGAGCGTCGATCGAGGGAAATCATCTTAATCACGCGCATGCGTATGATTACGTCCCGTATACGGTGAATATGACTATCATATCGACCACAATGAGATCTAATGAGTAGGAAATCGCATGTGAGGGCAACGATTCTCCGATTATATCGATGAAGATGATGATGAGAACCACCGTAATCATACGTTTGTCCGTGATTCTAATCATAATCATACTCGTGCGTGTGATTACGGTCATAATCATGCGCATGAGTATGATTACGGCAAGATCATGATCATAATCACGATGGAAACTTGCCCCACAGAGAAATGATTAGACCAGAGTTTTTGAGGGGGCCAGGCGACCAAAAATGATCCCGCGCCTTCTGTTGACGAGATATTCGGCTGCCATTTGGATTCCGATTCAGTCAATCCCTGGAATTTCGGGAAGATGTTTCGCCCCCAGAAATATCATTGCTCATGGGAAAATCAGATAAACCTTGAATAATTCGACGAGAACCGTCGACGACGCCGGCGCAAAGTAGTGAAGTGGTGCCGGATTCGACACCTTAACTTCGTCAATTCCACAAGTCACCAGAGTCCCATCCCACACATCGAACTCGGTAGAGGGACCTCATTGATGACTGAGTTGTCGTCCTGATGTAAGCGGGAACGTCAAGTGTTATTGTTGGAAAGTGTGCGCAGCACCACTACGAATCTTCCCGCCGCACTTCGTCAATATATATTATTCCATCTAGAGAAGATAACGAACAAAGAGATTCACACTGCTGCACCGCTTGTTCACGGTGGTTCACATTTCAACAATTATGAGGGAACGAAAAAAGGGCAGTTGATTCTGTGGATGCCATGCTTCTTGTCGTTTCGCCGAGGGGCCCCGAGATGAAGACTGATCACTGACGCTCAGCAGCCAAGGTTGCCCTTGCAGAACCTCGCTCTTAGCAACAACTACCTCGAGTCTAGCACAACTAATCAGATAAAGTCGTTGTCGTCACCTAGCAATACGTAACGTAAAAGAGGACGACGCAATATCCCCTAGAGCTGGCGCGGAGGGGAACGGTAATCAATTGGGCATCGGAATGCGGAAGTGTTCGGTCAGATGAACCCCACTCGAGAATTGATCCGGATTGATCGTCGTATTTGAAGGCTCGAACGGAGGGCTGCTCGATCATCCCCGCTATCATCGATATCTAATACATATCTTGATGCCTATTGTCTATTCGTACAACCCGATCGACATCTCCTATGAGCAAGATCTCCAGGAGAGCTGTCCATTCACTCTCATAATGAAGACTTAGAATAAGAATGTGATAAGTGATAAGTGATGAGGATCAAGATTCCGGATAGTGCGGCTCCTCGCCGATGCTGGAGACGCGATAGGCCGGCTCATGATAATCGTGAGACAATCTCCAAGCCGCAAGCTTTGATTCGACAGCAGCTGCATGTCGGAGGAGCTGTAAAAATCTCTATTCGGAACTTCTCGATGACCTGCCGAAACTTCGTGAAATCACCCCCTATAATCGCGGTAGAGCAGCTCTGATGCCCCCTCCGTGACCCAATTAGAAGCGGTTGCATCTCGCTCATGTCGGTTGCTCGCCGTGAAGACCCCGTTACACGACTTACGAGAACTTCGGAAATCGAGAGGGGAATGTATCAAGCTACGTCTCGCCGACGCAAGAGAGAACGAGAATGTCCGAATCATACGAGATCTATCTTTTGGAATCCGAAAGAGAGCTTCATTAGGATATCATCGGAGACCGGGGAAGGCATCTCGGGCGAGCAGCGACCAGGCGGAGGAGTAGAATACCAAGCCTGCCAGGAGGTGAGTTTCAGTTCATCCCGATGGTCTGGCGAAAACTTCGGTCAAGATTCATTGTCGCGCTCGAGCGAAAGGTGGGGGAAATAAGAGATCTTTGCACCACGCCGTTCAACTCCTGCGGATGAGTATTTGAATCCACGAAACTTCCAGATCGAAGACTAGAGACATCTTGAGCACTGAATGCCTCGCGCGGATCGCATCAATATGTCGAAAGTTGTAGCGCTCTGGGACTTCATTAAGTCTCGGGTGAAGCGCAAAGAAGCCGCTGGAGGTAAGCGCAGCTCCACTCCAGAGATCAAGGCCGACCGAAGCCAAGTCTGGCTGGCGCCGCCGGAAATCGGACCGGAAACTCTGCCACCGCCGATTCTCGCAGAAGACAATCTTAGCGAGGCAATCGAGCCAGGAGTCAGGCGGATAAAAGGAACCAATTGGGCGGTGGTCATAAATCAGCGTGAGCTCATAATTTGCGAATTGAACTGCCAGTCGCATGAAAGCTCCGCGGATCGGAGCCCATCGCCGAGAGAAGATTTACGCGAGAAATCGATACCGAAGAACAGGACATTGAGCGTCGTCGCTGAGATCGAAATCTAATGACAAGCTGTCATACACGGCGCACGAGAGATGCGTTCTGAGAGCTCTATCATTGTCATGAAGATACGAAGAGCGGATAATCCGTGCTCACTGCTACGGTTCCGGCAGCAAGAGGGTCAGACAGATGAAGAAACGGATGATAATATACTGACGGCCTTGCCCGAAGTCGAATAAATTACTATATAAACTCTTCCGGTAGTTTGTTCTGTTGGTCCCTCAAAAGAGTTTTCGCAATCTTATATTTTTCACCGTTATCGAATCATAATCAGCATTGTTCACACGATTTTGCGGAAGTTCGAGCCTCAAATCATGTTTCCGGACGCTCGGAGCATCCTCGACCTTGAAAAGAGGACGATTGAGTTCATCTATCTTCGCAGTCGTCCGCCGCTCTTGCAGTCGGTAGCTTTTGTGCGGAAAGGATTTTCAGTCTCTCCGAAGAAGAATCCCCTCAAGTTTCGAGGAGGACATCAGCAATAGGACAAACAGATGAACAACTAAACGTTCGTGGCTTTGTCCTCCTTCCAGAGGGCAGGGAATCGTCAACTGGAAGCCGCCGAGACGCAGTATCCCGAGCAGTGTCTCCTCGCTGCACCATTGAAAGAGCCCTTACCGAGGGAGATGCAAACATGCATTACTGCCTAGAGCTGTGGCAAGGACCTGACTTCGAAGCATCTCGGCGGAAGCTCCTTCCTCCCGTTTTTATGGTCGAAATGGAAGCAATCGTTGCTTGAGTGGGCGGAGTTCTGTCATTCCGAGCCAGCAGCTGCGACTTAGTCTGCCATGTTGTATCGCCGACAGACGTACTCGCAGGCCTCCGGGAGTACCATACCGGCAGCTAATCCTAACTGTAATCTTATGAGTCAATAGACCACAGAACGAGGGACAGGCGACACACGATTAGAGGACGGCTCCCCGTCGTCGGAACCTTTCCCGCATCGGAGACGGCGGCAGCAAATGAGAAAAGGTTTCGTCCCTCACCCGGACATCAGAGGTGGGACTTTTGCGTTCGTTCTTTTCAAACGAAATAGGGAGGTTCCACTGAGCGGACGCTGAGGGAACTTCGGAGCAGAGAGTGATTTCCAGAAGGGCCATTTTAATTACCGATGTCTCCCGCGTCATTAGGGGGTGAGGGAAAGACGTTCCTCTATTATGTGTTCGGCTGGATCTGTGGAATTCGCCCGTAAGAGACGGCAATACTTGATCATTTCAGGGAGAGATGGCGGATAGATGACGGGGGTCGATCGAGCTCGCACCTGGACAACACCTAATGGATCTCCCGAGCTTCTCTCTTCATGAGCTCCCACCGGAGACTTTCCATCTAGGCGGTGTCACCACTGTATTGTTTGAGTTATACTTGAAAGGCGTGACGTCGAGGAATATATCCTGTCGAGCTGGACCGAGCAGCCCGTGAGACGCGCATGGTGGACTTAATTTATTTCCAACGACAAAAAGCAACATAATCGACCGGGGGGGAGCTGACAGCCTGCGTTCCCGGA